>NW_027515504.1:0-300000 GCF_048772815.1 Callospermophilus lateralis
CCTGTAAGCATCTACAATTTGTTTATCTGTTTCCATTTTTATTTTTGGAAAGTTTTCTCTAATTATTTCATTCAGCACGTTACTCATTCCCTTGGTTTGAATCTCTGTAACTTCCTCTTTCGGGATGACTCATAAGTTTGTTTTTTTTATGTTATCCCATATCTCTTGGATGTTTTCTCATAATTTTTTACAGCATTTCTTTCTTGGATAGAGTTTTTTCAAGATGATATATTTTGTCTTCATTATCTGACATTCTGTCTTCTACTTGCTCCACTCTGTTAGTGATACTCTCAATTGAGTTTTTAATTTGGTTTATCATTTCCTTCATTTCTAGAATTATTGTTTGATTTTTCTAATAATCTCTATCTCCTGATAAAGATGCTTAATTTCTTATTTTATCTGTTTATGTAATTCATTTTCAATGCGTTCTTTCACTGTTTGTTTTTGTTGTCTCGTATCCTCTTTAATGTTCCATTCCATCTGTCTAAGGTATTACTTGAGTTCTTTATATGACCATTTTTCTGATGACTCCAGATGCTCTTGAATATTTAGGCTGTCCTTCATTGTTTGTACTTTTTTTCTTTCTTGCTTTTTTATCCTGCTCATGTTACTTCTTGTTCTGTTTGACTACTGAGTTACTGTTTACTCTTATAAATTTATTTGATGCTTGGAAGGAAAGATATTAGAAGGGAAGGGAAGAAGTCACTAAAGAGAATGAGAGTAGCCAGGTAGAATTCAAGGAAGGGGGTATAATAAAATTGAAAAGAAATGAAAAGACAACAGAAAAAAATAGAAAATAAAGAAAGAAAATTTTAAGTAATTATGATAATTAAAAAATGAAAATTAAAATTTAAAATAATAATAATAATAATGAAATAAAAAATTAAAAAAATAAAAAACATTAAAAAAGTTAAAGAACAACAACAAAAATGAAAATGAAAGAAAAAGAAAAACATACAAATAATATAATAATAATAATACATGCAGTACTAGAGTTCAATTAACTTCTCTTCCAGTAGGTGGAGCTGTGTGCACTGGGCCAAGCTTCTCCTCTAAATAAGTGGGAACAAATCACTGTGCAGCAGCTCTTCCTCCCAGACTCGGCGGGTCTCCAATCCTGAGTGCCTAGGGCCTTCTCTTGTGCTTCCTCAAGCCAGGCCCCGCTCACCTTTGATGCTCACCACAATACTGGTTACACGCCAGGCCTCTGCTCCTGGTAGCCCTGTTTTAATGAACGCCTGGGCACACTCTCCCTGTTTGCCTCCCTCAGACCCTAAGTTTGTAGAGCTTTGTCCTGAGAACCGCCAGCGAATTTTCTTGTCTTCCGGGAGCCATGCCCCTGGTAGGTGGTGTAAGAGACCTCAATTGTCAGCACTGGTGGGAGTGGTAGCCGGGAATACCACGCCGCAAGTCCCGAGCCAATCCTGTTTCCCTAGGTCTGGCTATCGTGCTCCTGGGAGAGCTGGGAGGGGCCCTTGAGGTTTCCCCGTGGTGTTGAGAGAGATGGCAATGGGATTACAGACTTGTCGCGTTGGTTTCAATGAAGTTATCTCCTCCGCCTGTAATGTCAGTTCTATGCCATGGTGGTATCCCATTAAAATGGTGACCGTTCGTTCCCTTTGCTGGGTGACCAATGCAATGGGTGGGTCCTGACTATCTCTCCCAAGCCACATTTCAATCCTGTGGCCACTGCCTATGAAGGCTCAGTTGTCTTTTAACTCTGTCAATTCAGAAAGCCCAACCAGTTATTTCAGCGGGAATGTTAGTGCTGAGTCACAATAACCAGACGAATCTAAGCTTGAATGCAGCCAATCCGGGCTCTGTGTGTGTTCTGAGGGGCCCAGACTGTTCGCCCCAGATTCACAACAGGTCAACATTGCCTAGTGATTCTGAGCAAACAGCATTTAGACAGTTTACGACTTCCTATGCCCGTGCAGCTGAAGAGATCAGAGACTTGATTTCTCCATGCCTGCCTTAATAATGGATCTCCTGTATTGCTACTTTTTAATATCTGTGCATGTGCGTGTTTGTATATATATATATACATATATACATATATATATTTATATTTATATATATACACACTCTTCAGATTTTTCAAAATATGAAATATATGTGTCTTATTATACACTCCCTAAATTCATTCATATTCATATCTGTGGATTTATAATCAACTTTCCACAAGATTATTCTCATAATAATCATCCACCTGCAATACATATTGTTTCCTAGTACTGAAAACTAAATTCAGTGAGTGGTGCATACAAACCCTATTATTTCTACATTTACTTAGCCAGTTTAAAATCAATGCAAGTAGATTCCTAGGGGACATGATGTGTATTTTGACTTTCATTTTTATTCAACACTTGTACGTTACTATGTCTTCAGTTTATCCACATCATAGGATATATATTTCAGTCACAAATTAGAAAATTTATAGGCATTTGTTTCACGATCAATCACTTCCTGATTCAGAACACATGCATTCCTCCATGTTTCTTGACTGGTCTTTTCATGAGACTTCTTTCCAAACACATTACTTTCGTTTAACATCATCACTTATAAAGCAAAACTCAAACACCATTCATCATAAATCATAATCCTAATATTACCATTAGATATATAACTGGTTGGAATGAATGATTGTATATCAATATAAGATTTCTTATATATTTTCACATGTCAATTCAATCCATTATTTAAAGTGGAATCAGTTATGTTATTTATTCATAGTATGGTCTATTCATGCATTATCTCTATATTCATAGACAGAGGTTACACCTCTTTGTGCCCCTAATACTAATGTATGCGTCTTCAAATTATTGCTCCCAGAAATGGTGAAAGAAATACGCATGTCACCTGATCTACATATACATTTTATCACAGTAATATTCTGAACAACAAAAAAATAAAATATCACACTTATGATTGTACCAAAGCCTAAAAGGAAAGTGAATGTTGATAACTAATAACATCCATGTCCAGGTTGCCTAATGCTCTCAAATGTCATTCCCATTCATGATGACATATTTGTTTTTTCCTATGATTATATATTCAAACTCAAGCCTGTTGAAAATGTCTAATCCTATCCCTCACTTTATACTTTGCCTGATTTAGTAATGTCTCTATTGACACCTGCTTTCCTACATATTTTCCCCAGTTCATCATTTTGGCTTACTCTTCACATGTGCTGACATTTACATTCACTCTCTAAACAAAACCCTATTGCTAAAGAAGCTTTTTTTCACAAATCATATACTCACTCTTCTTCCTAAACCTACTGACTATCTTCCTAATCCTACCGACTATTCATTTTTGACTGGATGTTCTCTTCTACATTCAATCATCCAAGGTACAAGGTCCTATGCCATTGTATTTCGATTTAACTGAGACAATTGTACAGAACATTATTCAACACTAAGTATCCAAACCAAGGGCCCAATGCCCTTCTGGGCTTCAAATCTTTCTTAGATTCCCGTTTTTATACATATATTTCACCTATATATTCTTATAAATATCACAGGTTCCCAATCCCATTATTCATCCTGCAGAATGATTCCTAACCCAAATCGAAAATATTATTAACCCTAACCATACACTAACTTTGCAGGAGAGCAGGAACAGTGTGGGTATTAAACTACAGGAATCTAGGGGATCTTCACCTGCTGAGAAACTCAAATGTTCATGCAGAAATAATCCCTGGTGAAGATGAAGGCAGCTATGAAGTACCTCAGAAAGCAAAAGTCAACTTCCATGGCAATCATCCTGGTCAGGATGAAGGGTTGTGTCTGAATCATTCTCTCTCTTCTTAATGTATAGAACATGGACCAAACCAGTCCTGTGTGGAAGCTGTTCCCGGGTGCTTATGGTTGATATAACATTCTAACTAGAGAAAGTGCCACATGAAAATCGGGGCAGCCTCCACCTCATGGTACTTTTGGAAGCAACAAAGTGGTTGCCAAGGCAGTGACATAATTCAGATCCTGAAGAAAGTGATCTCACCTCACTTCCTTGGTGAGGCAACTCTCTGAACTTGGGATCCAGGAAGCCAGGCACCCAGAGACAGTCCCTGTTCTAGTCCCAGTGGTCTCACATGTTTGGAATTACCAAGGACAGCGTCAGTCTTTCTTGGTACCTACAGATGTGAGGATGGCCAAATGCCAGGAAACCTCTGAAGAGGGGCTTTCCCTGAGAAAGCAGGTAGTGGATCATTTTCTGAGAATAGGTAGGAAAGGCGGTTTGTTTGGTATGGTGTGGAATATTTCTATTAAGTCCTTTGACAAGGTGAGTTTTTCTATGTGTGTGTATCCCACTGAGTCCATTGTTTTAGACATTAGAAAAGACAATGCATCAATGGATGTGTCCTGTCTAGTAGAAAGCTTCCCAGCATTCATCCTGCCCAATTCATGAGTGGACTCTGGCTTGCCTTATGGATGGGCAACACCTACAAGCTTCCTAATTTCCTGTTTTCTCTCTCAATTCAGCCCACTCTCCAGAATAGTATCATGGTTTTGTGTCCAAGATTTGTGCCACCTCCAAGATCTGTGACATGGCTATGTACTGGATAGCTGAAGGAAATGGCTAGCATCTCAGAAATCTCAGATATCTGTTGACCAGGAAAGTCTCAGTGGAGAAACCCTGCTTTGGTCCTTTTGCTTAACTATTGTTCTGTTGAATGTCAGGAAGTTTTTTGCCTCAAGCCACCACTTTGTGAACCCTGAAGAAAACAGTTTTCAAATGGAAATGAATGGGCATCACCTGTGGCTCTTTGCTTAATTGCTTAGGATTGGGATATGTCTGAATCAGCCTATTGGCCCTGTGTGAGGCTGTGGCTTAGATTCTCATCACCTGATGGATCTAAAGATAGATCCCATGTGTGCATCCAAAACCAAAATGGCAAAAAGATCAGATATTGTTGATGAACTCTCTTGCCTTCCTCTGGTAGGTTCCAGATATCCATCAAGTGAGAATAGGGATTCTTTGGGTCAAATGAGTTCTTCAAAGCCCTGCAGAGTCTAGGCCATAGGTGCTTGATTATCATGACTCCAATTCACTTAAAGAATCTAAACCCCAAAGCTAGAAGGCCTCAAGTTGGAGAAGCCAAGCAATATTAAAGGTAGGCCTATTTGATCACTCCTGGTTCACAGGAAGAGAGTCCAGGCCACCCTTACTTTAGGCAAATGCGGTGCAAGGAGCTTATTTTGGACACTGTCGTGGGCTGCGTCCCTTATGGAAACCTCCAGCCAGAGGATATAATGAGTGTCTATATGTAAGAAGATGAGGGCCATGTGAGAGTGTTTTGGTTTTAATTGTGGACATTTGTCTGGCGCTTGGAAGAGATCACTGGGTCCACCTAGGCTTGCACTCTGGTGTGATTCCCCTTAGAGACTGAGTTCTTTTACTGATCTCAGAGAATTATTGACAGGAATTGTGTTGGAATTTTAGATGGCCATGCATGAGAGTTGCCCTTGGAAAGTGACATCTAGGCCCTAGTTGACTTTCCACAGAGCACAGGGAATCTCAGCCAGGATAACACATGATATTATTCTTAAAGACTTGGCAGCCATATTTGAGAGTCAAAACACACATGGACCATACATTGTAGACCTCAATGGGCCTGGCTTAATCTGACTTTTGGCCACTTGTGGAAGCCTTGCCTGTAAGAATTCTCCAGAGTTTTCATTTAATGGTTTCGGAGTGAATTGAAATCCACAGTGCCTCGAACTTCATCCTTGACAATTGGCTATATCAATATCATGAAATTTTTGAAATTCCCATGACTGGGTAGCACTGGAGAACATTTGGATGTCCTCTTGCTGATCATGAGTATACAGGACAGTGCCTTGATTGACTGGGTTTTATGAAAATGGTGTAGAACAGAGATTCCAGTAAGTTGGATCTTGCTGAGTAGTTGTTCTAGAGCAGTGGTTGGCAGGTGTGTGATAAAACATCTGTGGTGGGGGCATGTGGATCTGCCATTGGCTTCCAAATGGATTGTGACTGACATTTTGCAGTCAGTAGAACCTTACATGTAAAAGCATATTGTTATATGGAGAGGTTTCAGGGCAATGTTCAGAATCAGGATGCTATGGTCAATAGGGCAAGTTATGTGGGATAGAAGCCTGGTTGGTGCATTCTCCTGCAGAACTCGACACACCACACTTGACAGAACTCACTTCAGCACTGTGTCCCAGGTGAACCCTTGTATTTAATGAAGCAAATACCAAACTCCCAGTGCAGCAGCAAGAAACACCACGAAAGTGGAGGATGACCAAATGAATTTACAGTCCACACGGGGAGACACCTAGAATCCAGTGGCCACAGTATACCTACAAATAGAAAATTCAGCACTGCTGCCTCATGTTTATTGGAAAATAAGAAACCATGTCATCCAGGTCACATAGATGCAGAACCAGATTTGATGGTCTCACTACATATGAAGCTAATGCTTCTGACAACAGCATATATTTCATTGCCCAACCTCACAGGCACTTTCTTCAGATGTTAGGCTGGCAGAACTTCATGTTTTTGGAGTGATTACCCTGTCCCTTACTTTTGGAAACTCCTCTACCAACTCCAAATTTGTGAACTTCTGAGCATTTTCCATTCCACATATGTATTCACAGATTTTCTAAATGTTCTCCTCTAATTGTGTCTTATGTAGGGCAAAGGTAATGTCAAGGCATTATTCTGAATGAGAGTGGGAAGATTTTTGTGTAGCACATATTTGCATACACATTGGATACATTTTCCAATTTTCCATTCAAAATACTGAATCCCTGACACTAACACATACCCTACTAGACTTTTACTTCTTATCCTAATTTGATGGAGAATAATAACCCAAACAGAATACAAATACAAGAGGTTCACAGGAGGCATGGTGTATAATTGGACTTGCCTTTCGTATGATAAATTGTAGGTGTTATAAATCTAGCGAATTTTAATTGAAATAGTTCTCCATGTGTTTTCAAAGTTAACAAATATGTGAATAACTGTCTCCCTTTCTCTGTAGCCTATTCATCACATGTATTTTTATAAGCACATACAGAAATCTACCTGGTATCAGTCGTACATTTGGTGAGGTGGCTGGCTTGGCAGATACAAATTGTGAGAAGAGATCACTCCTACTTAACGCTGTTGGAACTGAAAATTCAACATATGGGTGAGCTTTTTAGTTAAACAATATGAATCCATGTACATTAAAATGAATATTTTTGGATCTGTGGATGATATATATTTCATGGTGAATTTCAATTCACATACATAATGCTACTTTTTAATGTCTGTGTGTGTGTGTGTCTGTGTGTGTATATATATATATATATATATATATATATATATATATATATTCACTCTCCAGATTTTTCAAAATATTTAGTATATTTTTCTTTTTATACCCTCCCTAAATTCATTCATATTCATGTATGTGGATTTATAATCAACTTTTCACAAGATTATTCTCAGAAATATTCCTCCACCTGAAATACATGTTTTTTTCCTTGTACTGAAAACTAACTTTGGGGGATCACATGATGGCGGCGAATGGAGTGCATTACCCCCATGTACCGCGTCACTGTGCGGGAAAATGACGAGTTAGAACGGCTAAAACCTATCTTGTTAGGAATTTCCAGCAAATTTGGGGTGCTCCAAAACCTAGTGGACATATATCCATCTCACGAGGATCAGCTACGGGGGCTCAAACGCGAGTGATTTTTCCGCACGGAGGGTCATGCTGCTTATTCAGCAAATTGCCCTGCAGCTAGAGTGTGTGGAGCGCACTGGGAAAAGACGAGATAGCATCGCAAATATACAGTGGTGCGGATTCTATGGGCTCCTGCCCGCTATGCAATTACTGTGCTCAGTGCTGAATTCTGGGATTGAGACGGGGATGGATGTGGTCCAATTCCATTCTCCATACCGGTCAGACCACAGAGGAAGCCAGCGTCCACCATCTTGAAGAGCTGACGTCACCATCCCTGTTTTCGACTGATCGCAGCTCATTCAGCTATAGAACAGGTAATTTCAGGATTCCATTCACCTTTGCTTCGCAGACAAATTACTCAGGCTCAGTGCTAAAGAACCCGCAGAAACTGCGTCTTGGAGCCTGCTCCTATTAGAACATACACTGAGCCCAGAGCGGCCAAATTTGGCCTCCCTGAACTGATCTGGCCCAGGGCTCAAGAACCCGTGGAAACTGCTTCCCGGTCCGGGTCTTGCTGAATAATGTGGAGGTAAATATCAACCGAGCCTTCATAGGCAGTGGCAACAGGATTGAGACGAGGCTTGTGAGGGCAAGTCAGGACTCACCCATTGCTTTGGTCACCCAGCAAAGGGAACGAAATGCTGCCTTTTGCATGGGATACCAACATGGCAGAGATCTGATGTCATCAGAAAGCAGTGGAGGAGATAACTTCATTAATACCAGCGGTGACAGAAACAGTTGGTCTCCTGGTAAAGAAAGTGAGTCAGAAACACCCGAGTCTCTCTCACTTTGTCATCAAGCCAGAGGGGCAGAGCAGAGCCGCTGCCCATGCCTGAAACAGGCCCAGCGACACACCTGCATGATACTCACTTCACCCCAATTGGAATAGAGGCAGAGCAGAGCCGCCACAGGTGCCCAGAACAGGCCTAGCGACCAGCAGGCATGGTAGTCACGTCACCTCAATTGGAGTAATTGCAGAGCAGAGCCTTCTCCAGCACCTAGTACAATCCAAGTGGCCCACCGGCATGGTAGTCACATAACCCCAATAGGAGTAGGGGCAGAGCAGAGTCTTTGCCCATGGTGCCCGGAACAGGCCCAGCAACCTGCCGGCTTCGTAGTCACGACACCCCAATTGGAGTAGCGGCAGAGCAGAGCCACCACCCGCGCCCTCAAGGTAGACAAATCTGCACCCGACCAGCAGAAGAGGCCCAGCGGCCTGCCAGCACGGCAGACACTTCACCCCATTTGGAGTAGGGGCAGAGCAGATCCATCGCCCATGCCCGTAAGGTAGGCAGACCTGCGACCGACGGCAGAACAGGCCCACCCACCCGCCGGCGTGGTAGTCACGTCACCCCAATTGGAGTAGGGGCAGAGCAGAGCCGCCGCCCGTGCCTCTAAGGTAGGCAGACCTGAGACCGACTGGCAGAACACCCCAGGGGTCCATGGGTGTGGTACACACGTCACACCAATTAGAGGAGGGGCTTAGCAGAGCCGCTTCCCGCGCCTGCAGGGTAGGCAGACCTGCGACCGATCAGGAGAACAGGCCCAGCGTCCCATCAGCAAGGTAGATAGATCACCCTAATTGGAAGAGCACAACAGCCACCCCCCGCCCCTGCAAGGAAGACTTTTCAAATATACAAGAGCAATATAAATATATAGGGGGAAAATTTCAAAATCACAACAGTTTCACCAAGCAGAAAGAAACGCGAGCCGTATGAAAAGACAAAGAAAAAAGGACCACAAGCAATGCAGGTCAACACAACTTTAGAAGAGGTAATAGCTGCAGCAGATGGAATGTCAGATAAAAAACTCAGGATATACATGCTTCAGATAATCTGGAGTCTCATGGAAGACATTAGACAGCAAAATCAGACAATGAAAGATCACTTCGACAATGAATTACACAAACAAATCCAAGAAGCAAAAGATCAATTATACAGGGAGATAGAAGTTGTAAAAAATGACAAACAGAAATCCTAGAAATGCAGGAAGCAATAAAACAACTTAAAAACTCAATTGAGAACACTACCATCAGAGTAGAACACTTAGAAGATAGAACATCAGACAATGAAGACGAAGTATTTCAACTTGAAAAGAACATAGACAGCTCAGCAAGACTGTTAAGAAACCATGAACAGAACATCCAAGAAATATGGGATAACATAAAGAGACCAAACTTTAGAGTCATTGGGATACAGGAAGGTATAGAGGTCCAAACCAAAAGAATGAGCAATGTATTTAATGAAATAATTCGAGAAAACTTCCCAGACTTGAAGAATGAGACAGACTCCCAAGTCCTAGAAGCCAACAGGACGCCGAATGTGCAAAATCATAAGAGATCCACACCTAGACGCATTATAGAAGATACCCAACGTACAGAATAAAGAGAGAATTTTAAAAGCTACAAGTGAAAGGAAGCAGATTACATTTAGGGGTAAAGCAATCAGGATAACAGCTGATATTTCAACACAGACTCTGAAAGCTAGAAGATCCTTGAAATATATGTTTTTGTCAGGAGATTTAGCTTCATTTCTAGTGAAAGCATCAAAGCTGTGTCTGCATCTATGTAACCTGGAGAACATGGTTTCTTATTTTCCAAAAGACATGAGGCGGCAGTGCTGAATTCACTCTTTGTAGGTAAACTGTGGCCACTGAAGGCTAAGTGTCTCCCCGTGTGGACTGTGAAGCCATTTGGTCATCCTCCACTTTTCATGGTGTTTCTTGCCGCTGCACTGGGAGTTTGGTATTTGTTTCACTAAATAAAATGAGTTCAACTGAGACCCAGTGCTGGAGGGAGTTCTGTCATGTATGGTGGGTCAGGGTCTGCAGGAGAATTCACCAACCAGGATTCTATCCCACATAGATTGCCCCCTTGATCATAGCAACCTGATTCTGAACATTGCCCTGAAAATCTCCATATAAAAAGATGCCTTTACATGGAGAGGTTTCAGACATATAAGGTTCTGCTGGATGCACCATGTCAGTCTCAAGCCCTTTGGAAGTAATGGCAGATCCACATGGCCCCACAAGAGATGTTTTATCACACACCTGCACACCACCTGCACACACACCACTATTCAGTAGGCTACAAGTTACTGGCATTTCTGTTCTACACCATTTTCATGAAACCCAGACAATCAAGGCACTATCTGGTACACTCAGGATGAGCAAAAGGACATCAAAGGTTCTCCAGTGCCACCTGGTCATTGGAATGGCAAAAATTTCATGGTATTTATGTAGCCACTTTTCAAGGATGAAGTTGGAAGCACTGTGGGTTTCAATTCATTCAGGAACCATTAAATGGTGAGGAAGCTCATTTCAATAAAAGATCTGGAGAACTCTCACAGGCAATTTTTCCCAAGGAGTGAGCTAGATCTCAGTTTAGAAGGGCGAATCTCATTAGTGGCCTATTCCACTGCCACACAAATGACCGCAATTGAAACCAAAACACTCCCACATGACCCTCATCTTCTGCCATAGAGACACTCATCATAACCTCTTGCTGCAGGTTTCCATGAGGGATGCAGCCCAAGACAGTGTCCAAAATAAGCTCACTTACCCCTCAATTGCCTAAAGTCAGGGTGGCCTGGACACCCTTCCTGTGAACCAGGATTGATCATATAGGCCTGCCCTTAATACTGCTCTGCTTCTCCATTTTGACTGTTACTGATTGTTGAGTATAAATTCTTTGTGTGAATTGGAGTCATGAGAAAATCCAAGCACCTATGCATTAGCCTCTTCAGGGCTTTGAAAAACTCATTTGACCCAAATGATATCTATTCTCACTTGATAGAGGTCAGGACTTACAGAGGAAGGCAAGAGACTTCATCCACATTGACTGCTCTTATGGCCATTTTGGTTTTGGATTCAGAGATGGGATCTTTCTGTAGATCCATCAGGTGCCGAGAATCTAAGCCCCAGCCTCACATAGGGCCAAGGGGCTGATTCAGATACATCCCTTTTGAAGCAATTAAGGAAACAGCCACAGGTGATGCCCATTCATTTTCATTTGAAAACTGTTTTCTTCAGGCTTTACAAAGGGGTTGCCTGAGGCAAAGAAATTCCTGACATTCAGGGCAACAGAACAATAGGTTAGCAAAAGGCCCAAAGCAGGGTTTCTCCACTGAGACTTTACTGGTCACACTGATATCTGAGTTTTCTGAGATGCTCCCATTGCCTTCAGCTATCCAGTACATGGCCATGTAACAAAGCTTGGAGGCGGTACATATCTTGGACACCAAACCATGAGACTATTCCGGAGAGTGGCCAGAATTCAGGAAGAAAACTGGAGCTTAGGAAGATAGTAGGTGTTGTCCATTCATAAGGCAAGCTGCAGTCCATTCATCAATTGCGCAGGATGAATGCTGGGTAGCTTTCTACTAGACAGGGCACTTCCATTGATGCATTCTCTGTTCAAATGTCAACAACCACAGACACAGTGGGATACACTTTTAGAAACCCTCGCCATGTCAAACGACTTTCTAGAAACAATCCACTCAAAAACAAACAATCCACCATCCCTACCTATTCTCAGAACATGAGACAAAACCACAAACTCACACCCACACCCACAAAGCACCTCCTTCCCAGAAGTAGGTCTTTGATTATCCGGAGTTTCCTCTGACTGGTGGGCCATACCATGTTCCCCCGAAATGGCCTGTACTTTCTCAGATTTGGTGTCTTTGCCAGAACAACTGCCTGCTTTCTCAGGAAACACCTGTCTTCATAGCTTTCCTGGCATTTGGCCATCCTCACATCAGTTGGTACCAATAAAGACTGACTCTGTCCTTGGTAAATCCAATCAAGTGTGCCAACTGGGACTGGCACTGGCTCTGGGGGCCTAGCTTCCTGGTTCCCAAGTTAAGAGAGTTCCACTACAAAGGAAGTGAGGTGAGGTCACTTTTTTCAGGAACTGAATGAGGTCACTGCCTTGGCAACTACTTTGCCCTAACAGTTGCTTCCAAGGGTCCCATGAGATGGATGCTGCCCCAATTCCTGTGACATTTTTACAAGTTAGAATGGTATATCAACCATAGTCACCCAGGAACAGCTCTCCACACAGGCTTGGTTTGGTCCATCTTCTCTACATTAAGAAGAGAGAGGCTGATTCAGACACAACCCTTCATCCTGACCAGGCTGTTTGCCATGGAAGATGACCTTTGCTCTCTCAGGTCCTTCATACCTGCCTACATGTTTTCCAGGGATAATTTCTGCATGGACCATTGAGGTTCTAAGTAGGTGGAAGATCCCCTCTATCCCTGCATTGTAAGACCAACTCTGTTCCAGCTCTTCTGTAATGTTATATTGAGGGAACAGTGTATGGTTATGCTTAATAACCAGTTCGATTTGGGTTAGGAATCATTCTACGGGATGTATAATGGTATTGGGTAACTGCAATACTTACAAGAATATATAGGTGAAATATAAGTATGAAAACAGCAATCCAGGTAAGATTTGAAGTCCAGAAAGTCATTGGGTCCTTGATTGGATTACTTAGCTTGAATTACGTTCTGCACAGGTATCTCAGATAAATTGATATACAATGGCATAGGAACTTGTACCTTGGATGATTGAATGTAGAAGAGAACATCCCCTCAAACAGAGATAGTCAGTAGGATCAGGAAGATAGTCGGTAAGTATCGGAAGAACAATGAGTATAGGATTTGGACCAAAAGTTATTTAGCAATAGGGTTTCTGTTAGAGAGTGAATTTCAATAACAGCACATGTGAAGGGTCTCTAACAATGATGAAGTGGGGAAAATATGTAGGAATGCAGATATCAATAGAGACATTAGGAAATCAGGCAAAGTATAAAGTGAGTGATAGGATTAGATATTTTCAACAGGGTTGAGGTTGAACATATAATCTTAGGAAGAAACAAATATGTAGTCACCAATCGGATTGACATTTGAGAGCATAAGGCACCCTGGACATGGATGTTTTTAGTAATCCATGTTCACTTTCTATTTAGGATTTGGTAGAATCATAAGTGTGACCTTTGAATTTTGTGTCTAGAATATTACTGTGATGAAATGTATATGTAGATCAGGTGACATGAGTATTTCTTCCACCATTTCTGGAAGCAATATTTTGAAGATGTATAAATTTGTATTGGGGCTACAAAAAGGTGCACCCTGTGTCTATGAATACAGAGGAAATGCATGAATAGACCATACTGTGAATAAATAATAAAACTGGTTTCAACTTGAAATAATAGATTAAAATAAATTTGAAAACAAATAAGAAATCTTATATTAATATACAATCATTCATTCCAACCCATTATACATCTAATGGAAATATGAGGATTTTGGTTTATCATGAAAAGTGTGTGACTTTGCTTCAAATTGATTATGAAAATCGAAAATAATTTGTTTGGAAAGAAGTCTCATGAAAAGACCAGTCAAGAAACCTGGAGGAATACATGTGTTCTGAAGCAGGAAGCGATTGAAAGTGAAACAAATGCCTATAAATTTGCGAAATTGTTGATGAAATATATGTCCTATTATGTCCATAAACTTAAGAAAGAGTAATGTACCAGTGTGGAATAAAAACGAACGTCAAAATACACATCACGTCCAATAGAATTCTACATGCATTGATGTTAAACTGGTTCAGTTACTGTAGAAATATTAGGATTTGAAGGCACCAATCACTGTAGTTAATTTTCAGTACTAGGAAACAAATATGTACTTCAGGTGGATGAATATTTCTGAGAATTATCTTGTGAAAATTTTATTATAAATCCACATACATGAACATGAATGAATTTTGGGACTCTAAATAAGACACAAATATTTCATATTTTGAAAAATATGGAGACTATATATATATATATATATATATATATATATATATATATATATACACACACACACACACACACACACACACACACAAAACACACACAGAGACTTTAAAATGTAGTAATATATGCCAATCGAAATTCATCATGAAATATATATCATCCACAAATGCAAAAATATATATTTTACAGAATATGGATTTATGTATAATTTTGTTCAACTAGGAAGCTCACCCATAGGTTGAATATTCAGTTCCAAAGCGTTTAGGAGGAGTGATCTCTTCTCACAATTTGTATTTGCTGAGGAAGCCACCTCACAAAAATGTAGGTGTGATACCAGGTAGCTTTCGGTATGTGCATATAAAAATACATATGTTGAATAGGCTACAGAGAAAGGGAGACAGTAATACACATATTTTGAACTTTAAAAACATATGGAGAACTATTTAATTAAAAATTGACTAGATTTATAACACATAAACTTTATCATGCAAAAGGCAAGTCCAAATATACATCATGCCTCCTTTGAACTGCTTGTATTTATATTCTGTTTGTGTTATTTTTCTCCATCATATTAGGATTAGTAGCCAGAGTCAAGTAGGGTATGGGATAGTGTCAGGGATTCTGTATTTTGAATGGAAAATTGGAAATTGTATCAAATGTGTGTGCAAATATGTGCAACCCAAAACTTCCCACTCTGATCCAGAACAATGCCTTGACATTACCTTCGCTCCAAGTAAGACACAATTAGAGGACAAGAGTTAGAAAATTTGTGAATACATGTCTGGAATGGAAAATGCTCAGGAGTTCACAAACTTCGAGATGGTAGAGGAGTTTCCAAAAGCAAGGGACATGGTAAACACAACACCAACATGGAGCTCTTCTGGCCTAAAGACTGTTTGAGAAACTGCATGTGAGATTGGGCACTTGAAATATAAGTTGTTGTCAGAAGTTTTAGCTTTCTTTCTAGTGAGACCATCAAAGATGGGTCTGCATCTATGTGACCTGGACGACATGTTTTCTTATTTTCCAATGAACATGGGGCAGCAGTGCTGAATTCTCTCTTTGTAGGTAAACTGTGGCCACTGGGGGCTTAGTGTCTCCCCGTGTCGCTGTGAAGATATTTGGTCATCCTCCACTTTTCGTGGTGTTTCTTGCTGCTGCACAGTGAGTTTGATATTTGCTTTACAAAATACAAGGAGTTCAACTGGGACACAGTGCTGCAGGGAGTTCTGTCACTTGTGGTGGTTTAGAGTCTGCAGGAGAATGCACCATCCAGGCTTCTATCACTCATTGCTTGCTACATTGCCCCCTTTTCCATTGCAACCTAATTCTGAACATTGACCTGAAACCTCTCTATATAACATGGTGCCTTTACATAAATGGGTCTGCTGGCTGCTGCAAGTCAATCACATGCTATTTGGAAGCCAATGGCAGATCCACATGGCCCCACCACAGATGTTTTGTCACACACCTGCCCACAACTGCTCAAGGCGCACTACTCATAAGGTTCCAACTTACTGGCATCTCTGTTCTATGCCATTTTCATGAAACCCAGTAAATCAAGGCCAAGTCTGGTACACTCATGATGAGCATCAGGAGATCTAACTGTTCTCCAGTGCCACCTGGTCATGGGAATTTAAAAAATTGCATGATATTTATCTAGCCATTTTTCAAAGAGGAATTTGGAGCCACAGTGGGTTTCAATTCATTCATGAACCATTAAATGTTGTGGAAGCTCATTTCAATGAAAGATCTGGAGAACTCTCACAGGCAATGCTTCCCAAAGAGTGGCCTAAAGGTCACATGAGGCCAGGCCCATTGAGGTCTACAATGTGAGGTCCATGGGTGTTTTGACTCTCAAATATGCCTGCCAAGTCTTTCAGAATAAAATCCGGGTATATCCTGGCTGACATTCTCAGTGCTTTGTGGAAAGCCACCCTGGGCTTAGATCTCAGTTTCCAAGGGCAAGTCTAATGCGTGGCCTCCTAAAATCCCAACACAATTCATGTCAATACTTCTCTGAGGTCAGTTCCAGAACTCAGTCTCTAAGGTGAATCAAACCCGAGTTAAAGCCCAGGTGGACCCAGTCTTATCTTCCAACAGCCAAATAAATGACCACAATTAAATCCAAAACACTCCCACATTGCCCTCATCTTCTTCCATATAGGCACTCATCATTACCTCTGGCTGGAGGTTTCCATGAGGGGTAAAGCACAAGACAGAGTCTGAAATAATCTAACTTGCCCTCATTTGCCTAAAGTCAGTGTGACCTGGACACCCTTCCTGTAAACAAGGAGTGATTTAATAGGCCTGCCACTAATACTGCTCTGCTTCTCCAATTTGAGGCCTACTGACTGTCATGTATAGATTATTTATGTGATTTGGATTCATTAGAAAACCCAAGCACATATGGGCTAGCCTCTGCAGGGCTTTGAAGAACTCGATTAATTCAAAGGATCCCGAAATTCACTTGTTGGAGGTCAGGAACCTAACAGAGAAAGGCAATAAACTTCATCTACAATGACTGATTTTTTAGACATTTTGGTTTTGGATGAACACATGGGATCTTTCTTAAGATCCATTAGGCACTGAATATCTAAGACACAGCCTCACACACGGCCAAGAGGCTGATTCACACACATATCTCTCAAAGCATTTTAGCAAACAGCCACAGGTGATGCCCATTCATTTCCATTTGAAAACTGTTTTCTTCAGGATTCACAAAGGGGTGGCCTGAGGCAAAGACCTTCCTGACATTCAGGGCAACAGAGGAATAGGGAAGCAAAAGGCCCAAAGCCGGTTTTCTCCACTGAGACTTTCCTTGTCACACTGATATGTGAGTTTTCTGAGATGCTCCCTTTCCTTTCAGCTATAGAATACATTGGCCATGTCACAGAGGTTGGAGGTGGTACATAACTTGGACAAAAAACCATGAGCCTACTCTGGAGAGTGGCCAGATTCAGAAAGAAAACAGGAACTTAGGAAGATAGTACGTGTTGCCCATTGATAAGGCAAGTCACAGTCCATTCATAAATTAGGCAGGATAAATGCTGGAATTCTTTCTACTAGACAGGACACATCCATAGATGAATTCTCTTTTCTAATGAATACAACCACGGACACAGAGAGTTACACAGACATAGAAACACTCACATTGTCAAAGGACACAGTCCACTCCAAACCCAACAAACTGCCTTTCCTACTTATTCTCAGAACATGAGAAAAAACCACAAACTCACTCCCACACCCACAAAGACACCTCCTTCCCCCAAGTAATTCTGTGACTATCCTGAGTGTCGTCTGACTGGTAGGCCATACTATGTACCCCCAAATGGCCTGTCCTGTCTCAGATATGGTCTCCTTGGCCAAATCTGTGACGTTGTCAGGAGCCAGAAATGGGAAAGTACCTTTTTCTCAGGAAAGGCCCCTCTACAAAGCTCTCCTGGCATTTGGCCATCCTCACATCAGTAGGTTCCAGGAAACACTGATTCTGTCCTTGGTAAATCCAAACAAGTGACCTCAATGGGACTGGGACTGGGACTGGCTCTGGTTGCCTGGCTTCTGCACACAAGTTCAGAGAGTTCCATCACCAAGGAAGAGAGGTGAGATCCCTTACTTCAGGTAGTGAATGAGGACACTGCCTTGGCAATCACTTTGTCCTAACAGTTGCTTCCAAGGGTCCCATGAGATAGAGGCTGCCCCTACTTCCTGTGACACTTTCACAAGTTAGAATGGTGAATCAACCATAGGCACCCAGGAACAGCTCTCCACACAGGCCTGGTTTGGTCCAATTTCTCTACATTGAGAACAGAGAGGCTCATTAAGATACAACCCTTCATCCTGACCAGGTTGTTTGCAATGGAAGATGAGTTTTGCTCTTTAAGGTCCTTCATAGCTGCCTATATCTTCTCCAGGGATCACATCTGCATGGACCTTTGAGTTTTTCAGCATATGGAATATCCCCTACATTCCTGTATTGTAAGACCAACACTGTCCCTGGTCTTTTGTTAAGTGAGATTGTGGGAACAGTGTATGTTTAGGGTTTAATAACATGTTTGATTTGGGTTAGGAATCATTCTGCTGGATGAATAATGGTATTGGGAACCTGTGATATTTATTAAAACATAGACATAAAATATAAGTATGAAAACAGAAATCTAGGTAAGATTTGAAGCTCAGAAGGGCATTGAGCTGTTGATTGTGATACTTAGCTTTGAATTATGTTCCGCATATATGTCTCAGATAAATCGATAATCAATGGCATAGGACCTTGTACCTTGGATGATTGAATGGAAAAGAGAACTTCCACTCAAACAGGGAAACTCAGTAAGATTAGGAAGATAGTCAGTAGCTTTCAGAAGAAGAGTGAGTACAGGATTTGGACCAAAAATTCTTTATCAATAGGGTTTCGCTTAGAGAGTGAAAGTAAATATCATCACATGTGAAGAGTCACTCACATGGTGAACTGGGGAAAATATTTAGGAAAACAGACATCAATAGAGACATTAGGAAATCAGGCAAAGTATAGAGTGAGTGATAGGATTAGACATTATTAACTGCATTTAGGTTGAATATATAATTTTAGGAAGAAACAAATACGTAGTCACCAATAGGATTGATATTTGAGACTATTAGGCAAACTGGACCTGGATGTTTTTAGGAATCCATGTTCAGTTTCCATTTAGGCTTTGGTACAATCATAAGTGTGACTTTTGCTTTTTGTGTCCAGAATATTACTGTGATACAATGTATATGTAGATAAGGTCACCTGAGTATTTCTTCCACCATTTCTGGGAGCAATATTTTGAAGATGTATAAATTAGTATTCGGGGTACAAACAGGTGTACTCTTTGTCTTTGAATATGGAGAATATGCATGTATAGACCATACTGTGAGTAAATAATATAACTGGTTCCAACTTCAAATAATGGATTGAATTGAAATGTGAAAATATACAGGAAATCTTATATTGATATACAACCATTCATTCCAACCCGTTTTACATCTAATGGTAATATGAGGATTATGGTTTATCATGAAGAGTGTGTGAGTTTTGCTTAAAATTGATTATGGAAATTGAAAATATTTTTTTTGGAAAAAAGTCTCATAAAAAGACCAGTCAAGAAACCTGGAGAAATACATGTGTTCTGAAGCAGGAAGTGACTGAAAGTGAAACAAATGCTTATAAATTTGTGAAATTGTAGATGAAATACATATCCTCTGATGTGCATTAACTGAAGGAATAGTAATGTACCAGTGTTGAGTAAAAATGAACGTCAAAATAAACATCATGTCCCATAGGAATCTTCTTGCATTGATGTTAAACTGAGTCAGTTAATGTAGAAATATTAGGATTTGAATGCACCATTCACTGAATTTAGTTTTCAGTCCTAAGAAACAAATATGTATTTCAGGTGGATGAATATTTCTGAGAATAATCTTGTGAAAATTTGATTATAATTCCACGTACATGAACATGAATGAATTTTGGGACTGTACATAAGACACATCTATTTCATATTTTGAAATATATGGAGAGTGTGCATATATATATATATATATATATATATATATATATATATATATATATACAAGAGTGTGTATACACACACACACACACACAAAACAGACATTAAAAAGTAGCAATATATATGCCAATTGAAATTCTTCATGAAATATATATCATCCACATATCCAAAAATCTTCATTTTACTGAGCGTGGATTTATGTGTAATATTGTTTAACTAGGAAGCTCACCCATAGCTTAAATTTTCAGTTACAACATCGTTTAGAAGGAGTGATCTCTTCTCATAATTTGTATCTGCCAAGTCAGCAATCTCACGAAAATGTACGTGTGATACCAGGTAGGATTCTATATGTGCATATAAAAATACATGTGCTGAATATGCAACAGAGAAAGGGAAACAGGAATTCACATATTTGTCAACTTTAAAAACACATTGAGAGAGGGAGGGGCAGATCTGCCAATCGCTCCTTCAAGGTAGGCGGACCTGCGACCCACCGGCTGAACAGGACCAGTGGCCCGCCTCTGTGGAAAACACATCGCCCTGGTTGGGGGAGGGGCAATGCCGCCGGGCCTGCAAGGTAGGCAGACCTGTGACCCACAGCAGGACAGGCCCAGCAATCTGCGGAGGGGCAGAGACGCCCTCTGCGCCTGCAAGGTAGGTGGACCTGCAACCACCGACAGACCAGGCCTATGGCCCGCCAGCATGGTAGACACATCGTCCCGGTTGGGGGAGGGGCGGAGCAGCCACAGGCGCCTGCAAGGTAGACAGACCTGCAAGGGACAGACAAAACAGACCCAGTGGCCCGCGGATGGTCAAAGCTGCCGCCCACACCTGCAAAGTAGCCCGACTTGCGACCCACTGGCAGAACAGGCCCAGTGCCTGCAGAGGGGCAGAGCTGCTGCTCGCACCTTCAAGGTAGGCGGACCAGGTACCGACTTACAGAAAAGGCCCAGCAGCCTGCTGGTGTGGTAGGCACATTGTCCCAATTGTAGGAGGGGCAGAGCCACCACCCATGCCTGCGAGGGAGACTTTGAAACTATACAAGAGCAATATAAATATATAGGGGAAAAATTCAATAACACAACAGTTTCACCAAGCAGAAAGAAATATGAACAGTATGAAAAGACAAGGAAAGAAAGGACCATAAGCAATGCAGGTAAAGTCAACGTTAGAAGAGGTAATATCTGCAGCAGATGGAATGTCAGATAAAGAACTCAGGATATACATGCTTCAGATGATCTGGAATCTCAAGGAAGACATTAGAGAGCAAAATCAGACAATGAAACATCACCTTGATAATGAATTACATAAAAAAAATCCAAGAAGCATAAGATCAACTATACAGGGAGATAAAGATTATAAAATCAAACAAACAGAAATCCTAGGAATGCAGGAATCAATAAACCAACTTAAAAACTCAATTGAGAATACTACCAGCAGAGTAGAACACTTAGAAGATAGAACATCAGACAATGAAGACAAATTATTTCAACTTGAAAAGAACACAGACAGCTCAGCAAGACTTTTAAGAAACCATGAGCAGAACATCCAAGAAATATGGGATAACATAAAAAGACCAAACTTAAGAGTCATTGGGATACAGGAAGGTATAGAGGTCCAAACAAAAGGAATGAGCAATATATTCAATGAAATAAAGGAGAACTTCCCAGACTTGTAGAATGAGACAGAATCGCAAATCCTAGAAGCTTACAGGATGCCAAATGTGCAAAATCATAAGAGATCCACACCTAGACATATTATAATGAAGATGCCCAACATACAGAAAAAGGAGAGAATTTTAAAAGCTACAAGATAAAGGAAGCAGATTACATTTAGTGGTAAAACAATAAGGATAACAGCTGATCTTTCAACACAGATTCTGAAAGCTAGAAGATCCTGCAATAACATTTTTCAAACACTGAAAGAAAATGGGTTCCATCCAAGAATTGTGTATCCAGCGAAATTAAGCTTCAGGATAGAAGATGAAATTAAAACTTTCCACGATAAACAAAAGTTAAAAGAATTTGCAGCTAGAAAACGATTTCTTAAAAACATCCTTGGCAAAACATCACAGGAAGGGGAAATGGAAAAAAACAATGAAAACCAACAGTGGGAGGTAGAGGAGTAAAGGGGGGAAAATAATCAAGGAGGAAAACAAACCATGTTTAGTAACATAAATATACAAATATGGCTGGAAGAACAACCCATATCTCAATAATAACCCTAAATGTTAATGGCTTAAACTCACCAATTAAGAGACACAGGCTAGTAGAATGGATCATAAAACAAGACCCAACAATATGCTGCCTACTGGAGACACATTTGTTAGGAAAAGATATACATAGACTGAAGGTGAAAAGTTGGGAAAAATCATATCACTCATATGGACTTTGGAAACAAGCAGAAGTGTCCATACTCATATCAAATAAAATAGATTTCAAGCCAAAGTTAATCAAAAGGGATAAAGAGGGACACTACATACTGCTCAAGGAAACCATACACCAACAAGACATAACAATCATAAATATATATGCCCCAAACATTGGTGCAGCTATGTTCATCAAACAAATTCTTCTCAAGTTCAAGATTCTAATAAACCAATATACAATACTCATGGGAGACTCAAACACACCTCTCTCACTACTGGACTGATCTTCCAAACAAAAGTTGAATAATGAAACTATAGAACTCAATAACACAATTAATAACCCAGACTTATGATATATATATAGAATATACCACCCAACATCAAGCAGTTACACTTTTTTCTCAGCAGCACATGGATACTTCTCAAAAAATAAATCATATATTATGTCACAGAGCTACTCTTAGACAATATAAAGGAGTAGATATAATACCAGGCATCTTATCTGATCATAAGGAAATGAAACTGAAAATCAACAATGAAAGAAAGAAGGAAAAATCATGTATCACATGGAGAATGAAAAATAGGTTACTGAATGATCAATGGGTTATAGAAGACATCAAGGAGGAAATTAAGAAATTCTTAGAGATATATGAAAACATAGACATTACATATCAGAATCTATGGGACACATTGAAAGCAGTTCTAAGAACAAAATTCATTGCTTGGATTTCATTCCTTAAAAAAAGGAAAAAAAAAAAGACAAATAAATGATCTCATACTTCATCTCAGAATCCAAGAAAATGAAGAGCAAAACAACAGCAAAAGAAGTAGAAGCCAAGAAATAATTAAAATCAGAGCTGAAATTAATGAAATCGAAACAAAGAAACAATTGAAAAAATTGACAAAACTAAAAGATGGTTCTTTGAAAAAATAAATAAAATCGACCGACCCTTAGCCAAGCTAACAAAGAAAAGAATAGGGAGAATTCAGTATCACAACAGATAGTTCAGAAATACAGAAGATAATCCGAAATTATTTTGAATTCTTATTCTTCAATAAAATAGAAGATAGTGAAGGCATCGATAAATTTCTCAAGTCATATAATCTGCCCAGATTGAGTCAGGAGGATATAGGCAACCTAAACAGACCCATAACAATTGAGGAAATAGAATAAACCATCAAAAGACTACCAACTAAGAAAAGCCCAGGACCGGATGGGTATACAGCAGAGATTTACAAAACCTTTAAAGAGGAACTAATACCAATACTTTTCAAGCTATTTCAGGAAAAATGCAAAAATCCTCAATAAAATTGTGGCGAATAGGATACAAAAACATATTAAAAAAATTGTGCACCATGATCAAGTAGAATTCATCCCTGGGATGCAAGGCTGGTTCAATATACAGAAATCAATAAATGTTATTCATCACATCAATAGACTTAAAAATAAGAACCATTTGATCATCTCGATAGATGCAGAAAAAGCATTTGACAATGTACAGCATCCCTTTATGTTCAAAACTCTGGAAAAACTAGGGATAACAGGAACATACCTCAATAATGTAAAAGCAATATATGCTAAGCCTCAGGCTAGCATCATTCTGAATGGAGAAAAATTGAAGGCATTCCCTCTAAAATCTGGAAGAAGATAGGGATGCCCTCTCTCACTACTTCTGTTCAACATAGTTCTCGAAACACTGGCCAGAGCAATTAGAGAGATTAAAGAAATCAAAGGCATAAAAATAGGAAAAGAAGAACGTAAATTATCACTATTTGAAGATGACATGATTCTATACTTAGCAGACCCAAAAAGGTATACAAAGAAACTATTAGAGCTAATAAATGAATTCACCGAAGTGGCAGGATATAAAATCAATACGCATAAATCAAAGGCATTCCTGTATATCAGCAACAAATCCTCTGAAATAGAAATGAGGACAACCACTCCATTCAAAATATCCACACACACACACACAAAAAAAAAATACTTGGGATTCAACCTAACAAAAGAGGTGAAAGACTTATAAAATGAAAACTACAGAACCCTAAAGAGAGAAATAGAAGAAGATCTTAGAAGATGGAAAAATATACTATGTTCATGGATAGGCAGAACTAACATCATCAAAATGGCAATATAACCAAAATTCTCTATATGTTAAATGCAATGCCAATCGGGTCTAAAAGCATGCAATGGAGGAAGGATAGCATCTTCAACAAATGGTTCTGGGAAAACTGGAAATTCATATGCAACAAAATGAAACTGAATCCATTTCTCTCGTCATGCACAAAAGTTAACTCAAAATGGATCAAGGAGCTTGATATCAAATCAGAGACACTGCATCTGATACAAGCAAAAGTTGGCTATGATCTACATACTGTGGGGTTGGGCTCCTAATTCCTCAATAGGACACCCATAGCACACGAGTTAATAACTAGAATTAACAAATGGGACTTACTCAAACTAAAAAGTTTTTTCTCATCAAAAGAAAAAATAAGAGAGGTAAATAAGTAGTCTACATCCTGGGAACAAATCTTTACTCCTCACACTTCAAATAGAGCCCTAATATCCAGAGTATACAAAGAACTCAAAAAATTAAACAATAAGAAAACGAATAACCCAATCAACAAATGGTCCAAGGACCTGAACAGACACTTCTCAGATGAGGACATACAATCAATCAATAAGTACATGAAAAAATGCTCACCATCTCTTGCAGTCAGAAAAATGGAAAACAAACCCACCCTAAGATACCATCTCACTCCAGTATGATTGGCAGCCATTATGAAGTCAAACAACAAGTGCTGCCGACGATGTGGGGAAAAGGGTATACCTGTACATTGCTGGTGTGACTGCAAATTGGTGCAGCCAATTTGAAAGAAGTATGGAGATTTCTTGGAAGCTAGGAATGGAACCACCATTTGACCCAGCTATTCCCCTTCTCAGTGTATTCCCTAAGACCTAAAAAGTGCATGCTGCATTGACACTGCTACATTGATGTTCATAGCAGCACAATTCAAAATAGCAAGAGTGTGGAACCAACTTAGATGCCCTTCAATAGACGAAGGAAAAAAAAATGTGGCATTTATACACAATGGAGTAATACTCTGCATTAAAGAATGTCAAAATCATAGAATTTGCCGGGAAATAGATGGCATTAGAACAGATTATGCTAAGTGAAGCTAGCCAATCCCTAAAAAAAAAACAAATGCCAATAGTTTTATTTGATATAAGGAGAGTAACTAAGAACAGAGTTGGGAGGAAGAGCATGAGAAGAAAATTAACATTAAACGGGGGTGAGAGGTGGAAGAGAAAAGGAAAGAGAAGGAAAATTGCATGGAAATGGAAGGAGACCCTCATGGTTATACAAAATTACATACAAGAGGAAGTGAGGGGAAAGGGGGGAAAAAACCAAGGGGGAGAAATGAATTACAGTAGATGGAGTAGAGAGAGAAGATGGGAGGGGAGGGGATGGGGGATAGTAGAGGATAGGAAAGACAGCCGACTACAACAGACACTACTATTGCAATACGTAAAACAGTGGATGTGTAACAGATGTGATGCTGAAACCTGTATACGGGGTAAAAATGGGAGTTCATAACCCACTTGAATCAAAGTGTGAAATATGATATGTCAAGCAATAGGTAAAGTTTTGAACAACCAACAATAAAAATTAAAGGAAAAAAACACATAGAGAACTATTTCAATGAAAAATGGACTAGATATATAACACCTACCCTTTATCATGCAAAAGGCAAGTCCAACTATACACCATGCTTCCTCTGAACGGCTTGTATTTCTATTCTGTTTGTGTTATTATTCTCCATCATAGTAGGATTAGTAGTCAGAGTCTAGTAGGGTATGGGTTAGTGTCAGGGATTCAGTATTTTGAATGGAAAAAAGGAAAATGAATCCAATGTGCATGCAAATATGGGCTACACAATAAATTTCCCACTCTCATCCAGAACAATGGCTTCACATTACCTTCTCCCCAAATCAGACGCAATTAGAGGAGAAGAGTTGGAAATTCTGTGAATATATATCTGGAATGGAAAATTCAAAGGAGTTCACAACCTTGGATGTGGTAGAGGAGTTTCCAAATGTAAGGGACAAGGTAAACACTCCACATACTTGTAGCTCTTCTGGCCTAAAGACTTCTTGAGAAACTGCCTCTGATGTTGGGAACTCAAAATATATGTTGTTGTCAGGAGCTTTAGCTTTCTTTCTAGTGAGACCATCAGAGCTGGGTCTACATCTATGTGACCTGGAGGACGTGGTTTCTTATTTTCCAATGAACACTAGGCTACAGTACTGAATTCTCTCTTTGTAAGTAAACTGTGACCACTGGGGTCTAAGAGTCTCCCCGTGTGGACTGTGAAGGCATTTGGTCATTCTCCACTTTTCGTGGTGTTTCTTGCTGCTACACTGGGAGATTGGTATTTTCTACACGAAATACAAGGAGTTGAACTGGGACACAGTGCTGAAGGGAGTTCTGTCATGTGTAGTGGGTCATGGTCTGCAGGAGAATGCACCAACCAGGCTTCTAGCCCACATAGATTGGCCCCTTGTCCATAGCAACTTGATTATGAACATTGCCCTAAAAATTCTCCATATACCAATATGCCTTTACATATAAGGGTTTCCTGGCTGCACCACGTCAGTCACATGCCATTTGGAAGCAATGGCAGATCCACATGGCCCCACCACGGATGTTTTATCACAAACCTGCACACCAAAGCTTGCACCTACAATTGAGGAGTATCCAACTTACTGGCATCTCTGTTCTACACCATTTTAATGAAACTCAGTCAATAAAGGCACTCATGATCAGCAATAGGGCATACAAAGGTTCTCCAGTGCCACCTGGTCATAGGAATTTCAAAAATTTTATGGTATTTATCTAGCCATTTTTTAAGGTGGAAGTTGGAGGCACTGTGGGTTTCAATTCATTTAGGAACCATTAAATTGTGAGGAAGCTCATTTCAATGAAATCTCTGGAGGACACTCAAAGGCAATTCTTCCCAAAGAGTCGCCAAAAGGTCACATGAAGCCAGGCCCATTGAGGTCTACAGTGTAAGGTCTATGTGTGTTTTCACTATGGCTGCCAAGTCTTTCAGAATAAAATCTTGTGATATCCTGGGTGAGATTCCCAGTGCTCTGTGGAAAGCCAGCCTGGGCCTAGGTCTGAGTTTCCAAGAGCGAGTCTCATGTGTGGCCTCCTAAAAACTCAACACAATTCATGCCAATACTTCTCTGAGTTCAGTTCCATAACTCAGTCTCTAAGGGGAATCACACCAGATTTCAAGTCCTGGTTGACCTACTCATCTCTTCCAACCCCAACACAAATGACCAAAATTAAACCAAAACATTCCCACATGACCCATATCTTATTGCATATAGACACTCATCTTAACCTCTGGCTGGAAGTTTCCATGAAGGACACAGCCCAAGACAGTGTCCAAAATAGGCTTCCTTGCCCCTTATTTTCCTAATGTCAGAGTGGCCTGGACACCCTTCCTGTAACCCAGGAGTGATCAAATAGGCCTGCTGTAATACTGCTCTGCTTCTCCAATTTGAGGCCTACTGACAGTGGGGTTTAGAATCTTTATGTGAATTGGAGTCATAAGAAAACACAAACACCACTGGGCTAGCATGTACAGGGCTTTGAAGAAATCATTTGACCCAAAGGATCCCTATTCTCACTTGATGGAGTTCAGGAACCTTACAGTGGAAGGCAAGAGACTTTATCCTCAATGACTCCTCTTTTGGGCATTTTGGTTTTGGATTCACACATGGGATCTTTCTTTATATCAATCAGGTGCTAAGAATCTAAGCCACAGCCTCACACAGGGCCAAGAGGCTGATTCAGACACACCCCTTTCTAAAGCAATTAGTCAAAGAGCCACAGGTGAGGCCCATTCATTTCCATTTGAAAAGTGTTTTGTTCCGGCTTCACGAAGGTGTGGCCTGAGGCAAAGAAATTCCTGACATACAGGGGAATAGAACAAAAGGTAAGCAAAAGGCCCAAAGCACGGTTTTTCCACTGAGACTTTACTGGTCACACTGATATCTGAGTTTTCTTAGTTGCTCGCCATTCCCTTCAGCTATCCAGTACATGGCCATGTCACAGAGCTTGAAGGTGGTACTTCTCTTGGACACAAAACCATGAGCCTATTCTGGAGAGTGGCCAGAATTCAAAAATAAAACCAGAACTTAGTAAAATAGCAGGTGTTGCCCATCGATAAGGGAAGCCGCAGTGCATTCATATATTCGGCTGGATGAATGCTGGGAAGCTTTCTACCAGACAGGACACATCCATTCATGCATTCTCTTTTCTAATGTCTACAACCACGGACACAATGGGATACACAGATATAGAAACACTTGCTTTATCAAATCACTTATTAGAAACAGTTCACTCCAAACCAAACAAACCGCCATTCCTACCTATTCTGAGAACATGAGACAAAAGCACAAACACACACCCACACCCACAAAGCACCTTCTTCCCCCAAGTAGGTCTCTGACTATCCGGAGTGTCCTCTGACTATTGGGCCAAACTATGTTCCCCCGAAATTGCCTGTCCTGTTTCAGATCTGGTTTCCTTGGCCAACTCTGTAAAGTTGTCAGGAGGCAGCGGTGATCCACTACCTGCTTTCTCAGGAAAGGCCACTCTTCAGAGCTTTCCTGGCTTTTGGCAATCCTCATATCAGTAGGTACCAACAAAGACTGATTCTGTCCTTGGTAAATCCAAAGAAGTGAGACCACTGCTACTGGGACTGGAATGGGATTTGGGTGCCTGGATTCCTTGATCCCAAATTCAGAGAGTTCTATCACCAAGGATGTGAGGTGAGGTCTGAGGTCACTTCCTTCAGGAACTGAATGAGCTCACACCATTTGCAACCACTTTGTCCTAACAGTTGCTTCCAAGGGTCCCCTGAAATGAAGGCTGCCCCTGCTTCCTGTTACAGTTTCACGAGTTTGAATGGTATATTAACCATAGGCAACCGGGAACAGCTCTCCACACAGCCTGGTTTGGTTCTTCTTCTCTACATTAAGAAGAGAGAGGCTGATTCAGACATATCCCTTCATCCTGACCAGGTTGTTTGCAAGAGAAGATGACTTTTGCTCACTCAGTTCCTTCATAGCTGCCTACAACTTCTCCAGGGATCATTTTTACATGTACCTTTGAGTTTCTTAGCAATAGGAAGTTCCCCTTCATTCCTGTATTGTAAGACCTACTCTGCCCCTGCTCTTCTGTAAAGTTATATTGAGGGAACAGTGTATGGTTAGGGTTAATAACAGGTTCAATTTGCATTAGGAATCATTCTGCTGGATGAATAATGGTATTGGAAACCTGCGATATTTACAAGAATATATAGGTGAAACATAAGTATGAAAACAGAAATCTATTTAAGATTTGAAGCCCAGAAGAGCATTGGGACCTTGATTGTGATACTGAGCTTTGATTTATTTTCTGCACAGATGTCTCAGATACATCAATATACAATGGCAAAGTTCCGTGTATTTTGGATGATTGATTGTCAAAGAGAACTTCCAGTCAAAAAGGGATAATCAGTAGGATTAGGAAGATAGTCGGTAGGTTTAGAAAGGTGAGTGAGCATAGGATTTGGACCAAAAGTTCTTTAGCTATACCGTTTCGGGTATAGAGTGAATGTAAATGTCACCACATGTGAAGAGTCAGTCACAATGATGAACTGGGGAAAATATGTAGGAAAGCAGATATCAATAGAGACATTAGGAAATCTGGCAAAGTGTAGTCGGTAGTGAAAGGTTAATATAATAGGTACTTATCACTTCCTGTTTTCTGTATGCTTAATAAAACACTGTTGAAATCTTGAGAACTGTTTGCTAATCTTGTTCCCAGAATGTTCTGTCCTCAACTGCCAAACTGCAGAAAGTACTTCCTCACCCAGTTGCCCACAAACAGCTCACTTGCCCGGACCCATCAATAAACATCCTGCCCTGCCCTCTCAAAGGAAAGTATATAAGCTCTGCTTAAGCTGTTCTCAGGGCTCTCTGCTCTATTCAAGTGAACTCTGAGCCCCAGCATGCTGGACCCATAATAAACCCTTTGCTTTTGCATGAGACAGTCTCTTGGTGGTTTCTTCCCCGGACGCTCGCCCGACCTTTACATATGGAGGTTCCACCGAGATCCAGCAGCGGCAGATGAGAGACCCCAACGGGCTCCTCTTGGGGTATGTAAGGCGCCTCTTTCTGGTTTCAGGTTTCAGGTTAGGGCTTGGCAAAATGGCTGTTGATGAAGAGTGTGAGCTCTCTCCGACGATGGCTGACAGACATGTCATAGAGCCACAGGCCACGTCACTGGGGGACTCCCCAGAGAACTCGGGAAATCGAGGAACAATAGTCTCCTCGACTCAGTGATATTTTGTTTCAGATTCGGCATATCCAGCCCATCAGGTTTTGCCGGCTACTCAGTCCTGGTCTCAGTGTTGGACGTCCATTGCCTGTCTTTATTGTATTGTCTTGTCTGTGTCGTGTGTCGTTGCTTTTACTGATTGTTTATCTTTCATAATGGGATAGAGCACTTCAATGCCTCTTTCCCTGACCCTTGATCATTGCACCAAAGTCCGCTTAAGGGCTCAGAATCTTTCTTTTTCAGTAAAACGCTGGACCTGGCAGACACTCTGTGCCTCAGAATGGCCCACCTTTGGATTCAGATAGCCCCTAGAAGGATCTTTCTACTTCCCACTAATTTAAAAAGTCAGAGATATTGACTTTCAGCCAGCGCCACATAGACATCAGGATCAAGAGACATATATCTTAACTTTTCAGGACATCTGCAATTCTCCTCCTCCATGTGTGAAGCTTTTCCTTGCCCCTGCCCCCACTCCTACTCCTTCCCTCATGCTCTCTCAAACCTTCTGCTCCTCCTCCTCCTTCAACCTCTGTTCTCCCTGAGTCACAAGATTTGACTCTACTGGACTCTCGTCCTACTACTTATTCCCCCAACCCCCAACACCCTCTAAGTGATTCCCCTGCTGCTGACTCAGCCTGTCCGCCATTGGAGGAAGCTAAGCGAGCCCAGCACACTCCAAATAACTCCCCTGCAGCAAACACACCCCCTCCTCCCCTGGAGGATGCTGGCCCGGCTAAAGGAATTTGCCGGCGTTGAATGATTGAAATCCCTGGAACTCCCGTGATGCTCCCTCTCCATTTCTAAGGAACAATGATTGATGACAACCATGGGGGAAAAGTGCAAGCCTACCAGTTTTTACCTTTCTCCTCTTCAGACCTAAATAACTGGAAAAATAACAATCCCCCTTTTACTGAGGACCCCACCTGGGTCTCAGGTGTGGTTGAATCATTGATGTTTTCACACCAGCCTACTTGGGATGACTGCCAACAACTCCTAGGGACTCTCTTCATGACAGAGGAACAAAAGAGAATCTTCCTGGATTCTAGAAAAAAATATTCTCGGACCAGATGGGTGACCGACAAAACTTCCCAACATATGCAAAGCCGCCTTTCCCTTGCACAGACCCAACTGGGACCCCAAAACCTGTGAAGGTAATGAGCATCCTTCCTCTTATTGCCGGGCTCTAATAGTGGGTATCTTAGTGGCCGCTAGGCGATCAACTATTTTGGCCAAGGTAAGAGAGATTATTCAAGGGACTGATGAATGTCCCTCCATGTTCCTACAGGGAATTATGGAGGCATATAAGAGATTTACTCCTTTCGATCCTCAGGCAGAGAATCAAAAGGCATCTGTCATGGTGGCCTTTATTGGGAAAGCTGTTCTGGATATTAAAAGACAGTTACAATGCTTAGATGGATTACAAGATATGACTTTGAGAGGTTTAGTCAGAGAAGCCAAGAAGGTATACTAAGAGAGAAACTGAGGAAGAGTATGGAGCAAAGGGAGGATAAAAGAAACAAAAGACAGACTAAGGCATTGACTAAGGTCCTGGTCACAACAACAATTAGACCAGAAATTAAGAAACATGGAGACAGGAAGGGACACCGGGGACCACACTAGAGGCCACCCCTGGCCTCAATTCAATGTGCCTACTCTAAAAAAAAGGACACTGGACTAAAGAGTGCCCTAGAAAGAGACAGCCAGGCCAGCTGGACATTCTGACTCTGTAGGATTACTAAGAAAGTCGGGGCTCAGATCCTCTCCTCGAGCTCAGGTTAACTTTTGAAGTGGAGGGGACCCCAGTATACATTGAAGTGGATACAGGGGCAATATATTCTGCCTTTAAGGCCCCATTGGAACCTCTATCAAATAAAAGGTCTCTAATTCAAGGGGCTAATGGCAGTAAATATCAGGCTTGGACAACTAAGAGGACCATGGACCAGGGGAAAGGAAAAATCCATCAGTCCTTCCTAGTAATCCCAGAATGCATGGCCCCATTGATTGGCAGAGATCTGCTCACAAAGCTCTGGGCCAAAATAACTTTTAACCCTGAAGGCCCCCAAGTGGAATTTCTAAATCCTTCAGTAAAAACTCCTATAATCACGGCTCTAACTATGTCAGTAGAAAATGTACATCAAATCACTCACCTTGGTTCAAAGAAACTGCATTCATTTTTGAAGGATCAAAAACAGAGTTTTCCACTAACCGACTCACAGTGAAAGGAAACAACTGAATGGATAACAAAAGCCTGTTGGGTCCATCAATTGGTTAATTCTTACCCTTCCAAGCTTCCTGCAGGAAAGCACCTACGAGGAACCAGACCAGGACAATTCTGGGAAGTGGACTTTACTGAAATTAAGCCAGCAAGGAATGGAATTAAATATCTCCTAGTCTTTGTAGATACATTTTCAGGATGGATTGAAGCTTTCCCCCCAAAAAAAAAGAAAAGAAAAAAAAATGAAACAGCGCAAATGGTGGTCAAGAAGATCCTGGAAGATATTTTTCCAAGGTATGGCCTGCCTAAAGTAATAGGGTCTGATAATGGACCAGCGTTCGTGGCCCAGGTAACTCAGAGGTTAGCAAGGACCCTGGGGATTAATTGGAAATTACATTGTGTTTACAGACCCCCGAGTTCAGGACAGGTAGAAAGAATGAATAGAACCATTAAAGAGACCATAACGAAATTAAGCTTAGAGACCGGCATAAAAGATTGGACTATGCTCCTGCTTTATGTACTGTTTCATGCAAGAAATACTCAATCTATTTCTTTGTGTAACCTCACACCCTGTGAAATTCTCTATGGTGTCCCTCCTCCAGTAAGGGTCCTACCCCAACTCTAAGACCTAACGATTCCTTCCACACCCCCTTGCTTAACAGACTTAAAGCTCTTGAAAGAACTCAGAGATACCTGTGAAAACAGATGGCCACTGCCTACCAACCTGGGGATGAGGGGACTCTACAGCGATATCAAATAGAGACTTCATCTATGTAAGACGACATCTGGTGTCATCCCTGGAACTCCCCTGAAAAGGACCATACCAGGTGCTACTTATAACACCTACAGGGTAAAGGTAGTCAAAATCACTTCCTTGATCCCTACCTCTCATCTCAAGCCTGTGCCCTGTCCAGACTCTGGCTGGAAACTGGAAAAGACTGGAAACCCTTTCAAATTGTGGATTCGCTGTGTGGATAAGGCTATAGACTCTCCCCTTGATCACCAGTAGTCCTAACCCTCATAAGCCTGTTCAGCAGCGATGTCTGATCACAAATCCTACTGGAAAGGAAGTATGGTCTATCTTGCATACAGCCCGCTTAGGGACCTGGTGGCCATCTCTCCAGCCAGACATTTGTCAGCTGCGTATAGGTCTTCCCTATTGGGATATCCCTAATGAAGAGGATCCCACTAAAATTCCATTAAATTCCTTCCATACCATAGATAATGGAAACAAACATTATTGATGTAGGGACACGCGAGCCAGATGCTGGTTGGCTAGCCTAGATTACTATGTTTGCCCAGTGTACTATCAAAGCCACAAACAGTCAAGGCTGTGTGCTGGAAACGCCGACATCTTCTGTAAGTCATGGGGATGTGAGCATACAGGGACTGCCACATGGAACCCAAACTCCTCATCAAATTCTGTACACAGCATTGGCCATATTACCAATTAGACAACCAAAACTGATGGCCCCCTGAGGGGTCTCTAGATCTTCAAATTCTGTGTGACCTTTTTAACTTCTGCAAGTGCTCAAAAGGGTGAAAGGAGATTCCTCTATGTGGAGGCCTTTTCTCTCCTTTGCTCACATCGTGAACAATGCTTCTCCAATACATACTCACCCTCAGCCTTCTGCTCTAGACTCTCTGTTGTCACTCCCACATCATCAACTTGATTTCTCCCCTCCAATTATTATATTAAAAACCCAAACCTCCACGGTTTCTCAGACCATTGCCCCCTTGCTGAGGTAGCAGGTACTGAGGTAACCCTCCACTCACTCACTCCTCTCTTCTCCTGTCAGTGCCCACACTAGGTCCCACCAGGTCCTCTTACCAGCTAACCCAAAGCTCAAACCAGCTGAGAAGAGCCCTCAGACCCCTATCCAAGATGTAATGAAAATGGCCTTTAAAGTTGCTTTGTCATCACTGAAAACAGGTTACTAAGAATTTAAAGTCCCTTACAGGCTTTTTGGGATACTCACTCCCATCTCCCCCTCTGTTCTACCCGTTCTACTACTCATGTTTTTGGTGCTAGAAAGATCTCAAAACCCTTTTCCATTATTCTTTTACATCTCTCCTTCCTCATTCTCAGATCCAAAGAGCTGCGCTCAGCCCTGCATTCCCCGTCTTCCCCCTCTGTACCAGGCCCACAGGAAAGTCTTAACTGACCTTATCCAGAAGTTTTCACCATGGCTAACTTTAGGACTTTCAGCAAAAGAGTCCCTATAAAAGAGTTCAGTGTAGATAAACTTCCTCTTTTTGTGTTGCCCTGGTCTACCTGGCAACTGGCTGAAAAAAATCAGCACTCCTGAGCTAGACACACCCTTACTAGTTTTTCACAACATATGTGATCAAGGCCTCTGGCCTTGAGCTGGGGCTTCATAGAGATGGCTACATTTGTAAGATGGATAAGTTGCAAACTGGGCTCCGTGGAAACAGCTGGCAGAGGGAAAAAAGGGGAAAAAAAAGCTCTCCCCCACCCAGGTGTCCTTGAAAATTTAACTTGCCCAGAACTGAGGAAAAATCAGAAACAAAAACTGCTCTTTGTGAACTTCTGCAGACTGTGAACTTCAGAGCCCCTTCCCTTACATGTTGGGAACAAAATTCTGAAACTACCTAAACTTGGGTTTCAGGGGATTAATTGATTACAACAGAAGCAATGCCCTCTGAATCTGGTTGCAACCAAATATGACTGTTTCCTTGTCTTTGGTGCTATCTTAGGTGCCTTGCCTTTTCCGTCCCTACAACAATATAATTCTATATACTTAAACGTTGTTTATGTTTTTATGAAATGGTCAACAGAAGTGATTAATTGTGTAATGGTGCAGATGTTTCCCAGAGTGCTCTATTATGACGCAGGTTCATTTGAAGATCAAATAGAGGGGCATACAACCCGGTTCAGGTGGGAACATATATCTCTCACCTTAGCCATTCTATTATGAATAGGAGTTGCTGCCCGGGTTCGCACAGGAACCACTGCCCTGGTCCATGGGACACAACAAATGACCCAATTAGAAGCAGCAATAGATCAAAACTTAAAGATATTAGAAAATTCCATCACAGCTTTGCAGGAATCTTTTACCTCTCTTTTTGAAGTTTGCTGGGAGCCATCAGCCAAGTAGGTATGACAAATTCCTTGCCAGCTTACTCCCATGCTGTCTAGTGGAAGGACTTCTGAAAGGTGACCTTGCTCAAGGACCAGGGCAGTATCCGTGTTTAGGGTGTTCCCCCTTTAGAATAGGGCGGTTTAGCATAATAGGAGATTAGGGTGTTCCCCCTTTAGAATAGGGCAGTTTAGCATAATAGGAGATTAGGGTGTTCCCCCTTTAGAATAGGGCGTATCCTGCTGCTGAGTTCCTCTTGAGTGCTTAGGGTCAGACAGTATATTTTGGGAGACAGAAGCCCATGCAGAGTGGATTTGGGAGAGAGTGGATTTGGGCAGAGAACGTGGATTCCCCCAGAGCGTGTTTGTAGATGGCCGGTGTGAGTTCGGGAATAAAGAATTGCTGTTTGAATCTACAAGCTGTGTGGAGACTCGTGATTTGTGCCCAGCCAAAGACTGCGGCAGAAGTTGTTTTACAGAAAAGTCGAGGGTTGGACCTCCATTTCATGAGAGAAGGGAGCCTTTGTGCTGCATTGAGGAAAGAATGTTTTTTTTTTTTTTTTTTTTTTTTTATGTCGACCATACTGGAGTTGTAACAAACTCTATGAGTAAATTAAAAAGATGCCTTGAAGAGCATCAAAGAGAGATAGAGACCCAAAATTGGTGGTTTGAGTCTTGGTTTACACAGTCCCCCTGGTTAACTACATTTTAATCAACCCTGGCCGGTCCAATAATAATCCTCATTTTATTGCTTTCTATAAAACCCTGTTTCTCAACCATGTAATTTCTTTTCTCCAAGCTCAAATTGGACAAGTTAAACTTATGTTAATACCCCACTAGCATACATAAAATGTGACACCCCCCAACAATCACTTTTATGATTAAAAGTAGCCAGAAGAAGAAGTGGGGAATGAAATGTTAATAAAATATGTACTTGTCACTTCCTGTTTTTCTGTACGCTTAACAAAACACTGTTGAAATGTTGAGAAATGTTTCCTAATCTTGTTCCCAGAATGTGCTGTCCCCAACTGCCAAACTGCAGAATGTACTCCCTCACGCGTTTACACACAAACCGCTTACTCGCCCTGACCCATCAATAAACTTCCCTCCCTGCCCTCTCCAAGAAAATTATATAAGCTCTGCTTAAGATGTTCTCAGGGCTCTCTGCTCTATTCAAGTGAGCTCTGAGCCCCAGCATGCTGGACCCCAAATAAACCCTTTCTGTTGCATGAGATAGTCTCTTGGTGGTCTCATCCTCTGACACTCGCCCTACATTTACTTGGAAGATTGAATGTAGATGAGAACATCCATTCAAAAGTGATAGTCGGTAAATTTAGGAAGATAGTCAGTAGGTTTAGGAAGAAGAGTTAGTATAAAATTTGGAACAAAAGTTCTTTAGCAATAGGGTTTCGGTTACAGAGTGAATGTAAATGTCAACACAAGTGAAGAGTCAGTCACAATGATGAATTGGAGAAAATATGTTGGAAAGCAGATATCAATACAGACATTACAAAATCAGGAAAAGTATAAAGTCAGTGATAGGATTAGACATTTTCAACAGGGTTGAGTTTGAATATATAATCTTAGGAAGAAACGAATATGTAGTCATCAATAGGATTGATATTTGAAAGCATTAGGCAAATTGGAAATTGATGATTTTAGTAATCCATGTTCACTTTCCATTTAGGCTTTGGTACAAATATAAGTTTGACCTTTGAATTTTGTGTCCAGAATATTACTGTAATAAAATGTATATATAGATCGGGTGACATAAGAATTTCTTCCACCATTTTTGGGAGCAATATTTTGAAGACTTATAAATTAGTATTTGGGGTACAAACAGGTGTACCCTGTGTCTATGAATATAGAGATAATGCATGAATAGACCAACTGTGAATAAGTAATATAACTGGTTCCACTTTAAATGGTGGATTGAATTGATATCTGAAAATATGAAAAATCTTATATTGATATACAATCATTCATTCCAACAAGTTATACATCAATGTTAATATTAGGGTTATGGTTTATCATGAAGGGTGTGTGAGTTTTGCTTCAATGTGATTATGAAAATCGAAAATAATGTGTTTGGAAAAAAGAATCTTGAGAAGACCAGTTAAGAAATATGGAAGAATACATGTGTTCTAAAGTAGGAAGTGATTGAAAGTGAAAAAAATGCCTATAATTTTGTCATCTTTTTGATGAAATATATATCCTATGATGTGCATAAACTGAAGAAATAGTAATGTACCAGTGTTGAATTAAAATGAACATCAAAATACACATCATGTTCCATTTGAATCTTCTTGCATTGAGGTTAAACTGGGTCAGTTACTCTAGATATATAGGATTTGTATGCAACATTCACTGAAGTTAGTTTTCAGTACAAAAAACAAAGAAGTATTTCAGGTGGATGAATATTTCTGAGAATAATATTTAGAAAAGATCATCATAAATCCACATACATGAATATGAATGAATTAAGGGAGTGTATATTAAGATACCAATATTTCATATTTTGAAAAATCTGGAGAATGTGTGTATGTATATATATACACATATATATACATACACACAAACACATTAAAAACTCGCAATATATATGCTATTCGAAATTCATCATGAAATATATATCATTCACAGATCTAAAATATTCATTTTACTGAACATGGATTTATGTATAATGTTGTAAAACTAGGAAGCTCATCCATTGGTTATATTTTCAGTTCCAACGGTGTTTAGGAGGAGTGATCTTCTCTCACAATTTGTATCTGCCAAGTCGTTCACCTCACAAGAATGTAGGTGTGGTACCAGGTAGGATTCTATATGTGTTTATTGCTGTTGCATTGGGAGTTTAGTAATTGCTTCATGGAATCCAAGGAGTTCAACTGGGACACAGTGCTGGAGCGAGTTCTGTCAGGCGTGGTGGGTCAGGGTATGCACGAGAATGCACCAACCAGGCTTCTATCCCACATAGCTTGCCCCCTTAAACATAGCAACCTGATTGTAAACATTGCCCTGAAACCTCACCATATAACAAGATGCCTTTGCATAGGAGGGTCTGCTGACTGCACCATGTCAGTCACAAGCCATTTGGAAGCCAATGGCAGATCCACATGGCCCCACCACAGATGTTTTTCACACACCTGCCAACCACTACTCTAGGACAACTACTCAGCAGGCTCCAACTTATTTTCATGAAACCCAATCAATCAAGGCATTGTCTGGTACACTCATGATCAGCAACAGAATATCCAATGGTTCTCCAGTGCCACCTGGTCATGGGAAATTGAAAATTTTCATGGTATTTATCTAGCCATTTTTCAAGGATGAAGTTGGATGCACTGTGGGTTTCAATTCATTCAGGAACCATTAAATGTTGAGGAAGCTCATTTCAATGAAAGTTCTGGAGAATTCTCACAGGCAAGGCTTCCAAAAGAGTGGCCAAAAGGTCACATGAAGCCAGGGCCATTGAGGTCTAAAATGTGATGTCATTGTCTGTTTTGACTCTCAACAATGGCTTCCAAGTCTTTCAGAATAAAATCATGTGATATCCTGGTTGAGATCAGAGTGCCCTGTGGAAAGCTACCCTGGGCCTTGATCTCAGTTTCCAAAGATGACTCTCATGCGTGGCTTCCTCAAATCCCAACACAATTCATGGCAATACTTCTCTGAGGTGAGTTCCAGAACTCAGTCTCTAAGGGGAATCACACCAGAGTTCAAGCCCAGGTGGACCCAGTCATCTCTTCCAACTGCCACACAAATGACCACAATAAAACCGATATTCTCCCACATGGCCCTCATCTTCTTCCATATTGACACTCATCATAACCTCTGGCTGGAGGTGTCCATGAGGGACGCAGCCCAAGACAGTGTCCAAAATAAGCTCCATTGCTCCTCATTTGCCTAAATTCGGGGTGGCCTGGACACCCTTCCTTTGTACCAGGAGTGATCAAAAAGGCCTGCCCGTAATACTGCACCACTTTTCCCATTTGAGGCCTATTGAGTGTCGGTTAAAGATACTTTATGTGAATTGGAGTGATGAGAAAACCTAAGCACCTACGGGATAGCCTCTGAAGGGCTTTGATGAACTCATCTGACCCAAATGATCCCTATTCTCACTTGATGGAATTCAGGAACCTTACAGAGGAAGACAAGAGACTTCATTCACAATGACAGCTCTTTTTGGCATTTTTGATTTGGATGCACACATGGGATCTTTCTTTAGATCCATCAGGTGCTGAGAATCTAAGTCAAAGAATCACACTGGGCCAAGAGGCTGATTCAGACACAACTCTTTCCAAATCAATTAACGAAAGAGCCAAAGGTGAAGCCTATTTATTTCCATTTGAAAACTATTTTGTTCAGGATTCACAAAGGGGTGGCTTGAGACAAAGACTTCCTGACTCTCAGGGCAACAGAACAATAGGTAAGCAAATGGCCCAAAGCAGGGTTTCTCCACTGAGACTTTCCTGGTCAACTGATATCTGAGTTTTCTCAGATGCTCGTCATTTTCTTCAGCTATCCAGAACATTGCCTTGTCACAGAGCTTGGAGGTTGTACATAACTTAGACACAAAACCATGAGCCTATTCTGGAGATTGTCCAGAATTCTGGAAGAAAACAGCAAATTAGGAAGGTAGCAGGTATTGCCCATTAATAAGGCAATCCACAGTCCATTCATAAAATGGGCAGGATGAATGCTGGGAAGCTTTCTACTAGACAGGACATATCCATTGATGCATTCTCTTTTCTAATGTCTACAACCACGGACACAGTGTGATACACAGACCCAGAAACACTTGCCTTGTCAAACGACTTACTAAAAACAGTTCACTCCAAACCAAACAAACTGACTTTCCTTCCTATTCTCAGAACATGAGACAAAACCACAAACCCACACCCACACTGACAATGACACCTTCTTCCCCCAAATAGGTATGAGACTATCCGGAGTATCCTCCGACTGGTGGGCCATACTATGTTCCCCCAAAATGTCCTGTTCTGTCTCAGATCTGATCTCCTTGGCCAACTCTGTGAAGTTGTCAGGAACCAGGAGTGAGCCGCTACCTGCTTTTCCAGGAAAAGCCCATCTTCCTAGCTTTCCAGGCATTTGGCCTCCTCACCTTAGGAGGAACCAAGAAAGACTGATTCTGTCCTTGGTAAATCCAAACAAGTGAGACCACTGGGACTGGGACTGGGACTGGATCTTTGTGCCTGGCGTCCTGGATCCCATGTTCAGAGAGTTCCATCAATAAGGAAGTGAGTTGAGGTCACTTTTTTCAGGAACTGAATGAGATCACTCCCTCGGCAACCACTTTGTCCTAAGAGTTTCTTTCAACGGTCCCATGAGATGGAGGCTGCCCCTACTTCCTGTGACACTTTCACAAATTAGAATGGTATATCAACCATAGGGAACCAGGAACAGCTCTCCACACAGTCTTGGTTTGGTCCATATTCTCTACATTAAGATGAGAGAGGCTGATTCTGAAACATCCCTTCATCCTGACCAGGTTGTTTGCGATGGAAGATGACTTTTGCTCTCTCAGGTCTTTCATACCTGCCTACATCTTCTCCAGGGATCATTTCTGCATGGCGCTTTGAGGTTCTCAGCAGATGGAAGATCCACTACATATTGTATTGTAAGATCAACACTGTCCCTGCTCTTCTGTAAACATGTTATTAACACAAACAGTGTATGGTTAGTGTTAATAACATGTTCCATTTGGGTTAGGAATTATTCTGCTGCATGAATAATGGTATTGGAAACTTGTGATTATTTTAAGAATATAGAGATGAAATATATGTATGAAAAAAGAAATCTAAGTAAGATTTGAAGCCCAGAAGGGCATTGGGTCCTTGATTGTGATACTTAGCGTTGAATTACATTCTGCACCTATGTCTCAGATAAATCAATACACAATAGCATAAGACCTTGTTACTTGAATGATTGAATGTAGAAGAGAACATCCAGTCAAAAAGGGATACTCGGTAGGATTAAGAAGATAGTTAGTATGTTTAGGAAGAAGAGTGAGTATAGGATTTGGAACAAAAGTTCTTTAGCAATAGGTTATTTATTAGAGTGTGAAAGTAAATATCAGCACATGTGAAGAGTCAGTCACAATGATGAACTGGGGAATATATGTAGGAAAGCAGATAGCAATAGAGACATTATGAAATCAGGCAAATTATAAAGTGAGAGATAGGATTAGACATTTTCCATTGGGTTGAGTTTGAATATATAATTTTAAGAAGAAACACATGTGTAGTCACCAATAGGATTGACATTTGAGAGCATTAGGGAACCTGGACATGGATGTTTTTAGTAATCCATGTTTTCTTTCCATTTGGGCTTTTATATAATCATAAGTGTGACCTTTGCATTTTGTGTCCAGAATATTTCTGTGATTAAATGTATATGAAGATCAGGTGACATGAGTCCACTTCCACCATTTCAGGGAGCAATATTTTGAAGACGTATAAATTAGTATTGGGGGTACAAAGAGGTGTACACTGTGTCTATGAATATAGAGATAATGCATGAATAGACCATAGTGTGAATAAATAATATAACTGGTTCCACTTTAAATAATGGATAGAATTGATATCTGAAAAGATATAAGAAATCTTATATTGACATACAATCATTCATTCAAACCAGTTATACATCTAATGGTAATATCAGAGTGATAATTAATATGAATGGTATGTGAGTTTTGCTTCCAAAGTGATTATGGAAATCAAAATTAATGTGTTTGGTATGAAATCTCATGAAAAGACCAGTCAAGAAACTTAGAGGAATACATGTGTTCTGAAGCAGGACGTGATTAAAAGTGAAACAAATGCCTATAAATTTTTGAACTTGTGGATGAAATCATATATCCTATGATGTCCATAAACTGAAAAAATAATAATGTACCAATATTGAATAAAAATGAACTTCAAAATACACATCATGTCCCGTAGGATTCTACTTGCATTGATGTTTAACTGATTCAGTTACTGTAAAAATATTAGGATTTGTAAGCTCCATTCACTGAAGTTAGTTTTCAGTACTAGGAAATAATTATGTATTTCAGGCAGATGAATATTTCTGAGAATTATCTTGTGAAAAGTTGATTATAAACCACATATAGAAACATGAGTGAATTTAGGGAGTGTATAATAAGAAACATATATTTCACATTTTGAAAAATCTGGACAGTATATATATATAGATAGACAGACACACACAGACATTATAATGTAGCAATCTATATGCTAATCGAAATTCACCGTGTAATACATATCATCCACATATCCAAAAATATTCATTTTACTGAACATCGATTTATATATAATGTTGTTCATCTAGGAAATTCACCAATAGGTTTAATTTTCAGTTCCATCATGATTTAGGGGGATTGATATCTTATCAAAATATGTATCTTTCAAAATCAGTGAGCTTACAAAAATGTACTTGTGATACCAGGTAGGATTCTAAATATGCATAAAAAATACATGTGATGAATAGGCTACAGAGAATGGGAGACAGAAATTTACATATGTGTTAACTTTAAAAACTCATTGAGAACTATTACAATGAAAAGTTGACTAGATTTATAACACATACCCTTGATAAAGCAGAAGGGAAGTCCAAGTATACACCATGCCTCCTATGAACGGCCTGTATTTCTATTCTGTTAGGTTTCTTGTTCTCCATCATATTAGGATTAGTAGTCAGAGTCTAGTAGGTTATGGGTTAATGTCAGGGATTCAGTATTTCAAATGGAAAATATGAAAATGAATCTAATGTGTATGCAAATATGTGCTACACAAAAATCATCCCACTCTCATCCAGAACAATGCCTTGACATAACCTTCGCCCCAATTAAGACACAATTAGTGGAGAAGAGTTAGAAAATCTGTGAATACATATGTGGAAATGAAAATGCTCAGGTTTCACAGCCTTGGAGGCGGTAGAGGAATTTCCAAAAGTATGGGATAGGGTAAATACTCCACAAATATGGAGTTCTGCTGGCCTAATGACTCTTTGAGAAACTGCCTTTGAGGTTTGGCCCTTGTAATATATGTTGTTGTCAAGAGCTTCAGCTTCCTTTGTAGTGAGACAATCAAAGCTGGATCTGCATATATGTGACCTGAAGGACATGGTTTCTTCTTTTCTAGTGAACATGAGGCAGCAGTTCTAAATTCCCTCATTGTAGGTAAACTGTGGCCACTGGGAGCTAAGTGTCTCCTCGTGTGGACTGAGAAGCCATTTGGTCATTCTCCACTTTTCCTGGTGATTCTTACTGCTGCACTGGGAGTTTGGTATTGGCTTCAGTAAATACCATGAGTTCAACGGGGACACAGTGCTGGAGGGAGTACTCTCACGTGTGGTGGGTCAGGGTGTGCAGGAGAACGCCCCAACCAGGCTTCTATTCAACAAAGCTTGCCCCCTTGTCTGTAGCAACCCAATTCTGAACATTGCCCAAAAACCTCTCAATGTAACAAGATGCCTTTACATATAAGGGTCTGCTGGCTGCACCATGTCAGTCAAAAGGCATTTGGAAGCCAATGGCAGATCCATGTAGCCCCATCACAGATGTTTTATCATACACCTGCAAACCACTGCTCTAGGCCCACTACTAAGCAGGTTCCAACGTACTGGCATCTTTGTTCTAAACCATTTTCATGAAACCCAGTAAATCAAGGCACTGTCTGGTACACTCATGATCAGCAACAGAACATCCAATGATTCTCCAGTGCCACCTGCTCTTGGGAATTATTCCATGGTATTTATCTAGCCATTTTTTAAGGATGAAGTTGGTGTCACTGTGGATTTCAATTCATTCAGGAACCATTAAATGGTGAGGAAGCTCATTTCAATGAAAGCTCAGGAGAACTCTCACAGGCAAGTCTTCCCAAAGAGTGGCCAAAAGGTCAAATGAAGCCTGGCCCATTGAGGTCTACAATGTGAGTTCCATGTGTTATTTGACTCTCAAGTATGGCTGCCAAGTCTTTCAGAATGAAATCATGTGATATTCTAGCTGAGATTCCCAGTGCTCTGTGGAAAGCCATCCTGGGCCTAAATCTCAGTCTCCAAGGGCAACTCTCCTGCGTGGCCTTCTAAAATCCCAACAGAATTCATGGTAATACTTCTCTGAGTTCAGTTCCAAAACTCAGTCTCTAAGGGGAATCACACCATAGTTCAAGCCCAGGTTGATCCAGGAATCTCTTCCTACTGCCACACAACTGACCACAATTAATACCAAAACACTCCCACATGGCCCTCATCTTCTTTTATATAGACACTCATCATAACCTCTGGGTTGAGGTTTCCATGAGGGGTGCATACCAAGACAGTGTCCAAAATAATCTCCCTTGCCTCTAATTTGCCTAAAGTCAGGGTGGCCTGGAAACCCTTCCTGTTAACCAGGAATGATCAAATAGGCCTGCCATTAATACTGATGTACTTCTCCAAATAATCACACTGGGCCAAGTGGCTGATTCAGACACATCTCTTTACAAAGCAATAAAACAAAGAGCCACAGGTGATGCCTATTCATTTCCATTTGAAAACTCTTTTCTTCAGGATTCACAAAGGGGTGGCCTAAGGCAAAGACCTTCTAGATATTCACAGCACCAGAACCATAGGTAAGCAAAATTCCCAAAGCAGGGTTTCTCCACATAGACTTTACTGGTCACACTGATATCTGAGTTTCCTGAGATGCTCCCATTTCCTTCAGCTCTCCAGTACATGGCCATGTCACAGTATCTTGAACAGAAAACCATGAGCCTATTCCGGAGAGTGCCCAGAATTCAGGAATAAAACAGGAAATTAGGAAGATAGTAATTGCTACCCATCCATAAGGAAAGCTGCAGTCCAATCATAAATTGGGCAGTATGAATTCTGGGAAGCATTATACTAGACAGGACACAATCATTGATGCATTATGTTTTCTAATGTCTACAACTACAAACACAGTGGATACATAGACATAGAAACACTTGCCTTGTCAAACGACTTACTAGAAACAGTCCACTTCAAATCAAACAAACTGCCTTTCCTACCAATTCTCAGAACATGAGAAAAAACAACAAACTCACACCCACAACAACATAGGACTTTCTTCCCCCAAGTAGGTCTTTGACTCTCCGGAATTACCTCTGATTGTTGTACCATACTATGTACCCCCAAAATGCCCTGTACTGTCTCAGATCTGGACTCCTTGGCAAACTCTTTGAAGTTGTCAGGAGCCAGCTTTGAGCCACTACCTTCTTTCTCAGGAAAGGCCACTCTCCAAAGCTCTCCTGGCATTTGGCCATTCTCAAATCAGTAGGTACCAAGAAAGACTGATTCTGTCCTTGGTAAAACCAAACAAGTGAGCCCAGTGGGACTGGGTCTGGGACTGGTTCTGTGTGCCTGGCTTCTGGGATTCCAAGTTCAGAGTGTTCCAAGACCAAGGAAATGAGATAGGTCACTTCCGTTCGGAACTGAATGAGGTCACTGGTTTGGCAACCACTTTGTCCTAACAGTTCCTTCAAAGGGTCCCATGAGATGGAGGCTGCCCCTACTTTCTGTGACACTTTCACAACTTAGAACGATATATCAACCATAGGCACCCGGGAACAGCTCTCACACAGACCTTGTTTGGTCCATCTTCTCTACATTAAGAAGAGAGAGGCTGATTCATAAACATCCCTTCATCCTAACCAGGTTGTTTGCCTTACATGATGACTTTTGCCCTCTCAGGTCCTTTATAGCTGCCTTCATCTTCCCCAGGGATAATTTCTGCATGGACCTTTGAGGTTCTCAGCGGGTGGAAGATCCCCTATATTCCTCTATATTAAGACCAACTCTGTCCCTGTTCTTCTATAAAGTTAGATTGAGGGAACAATGTATGGTTAGGGTTAATAACATGTTCTATTTAAGTTAGGAATCATTCTGCTGGATGAATAATGGTATTGGAAACCTGGGATATTTATAAGAATATAGATTTGAAATATAAGTATGAAAACAGAAATCTAGGTAAGATTTTAAGCCCAGAAGGGCATTGGGCCCTTGATTGGAATATTTAGCATTGAATTTCGTTCGCACAGATGTCTCTGATAAATCAATATACAATGGCATATCATCTTGTACCCTGGATGATTGAATGTAGAAGAGTTCATCCAGCCAAAAAGGGATAGTTGTTAGGATTAGGAAGATAGTCGGTCTGTTTCGGAAGAAGAGTGAGTATAGGATTTGGACCAAAAGTTCAATAGCCCTAGGTTTTCGGTTAGAGAGTAAATGTAAATTTCAGCACATGTGGAGAGTCAGTCACAATGATGAACTGGGAAAATTATGTAGGAAATCAGATATCAATACACACATTATGAAATCAGGCAAAGTATAAAGTGAATGATAGGATTAGACATTATCAACAAGGTTGAGTTTCAATATATAATCTTAGGAAGAAACAAATATGGAGTCACCAATATGATTGACATTTGAGAGCATTAGGAAACCTGGACATGGATGTTTTTAGTAATCCAGGATCACTTTCCATCTAGGATTTGCTACAATCAGAAGTGTGACCTTTGCATTTTGTGATCAGAATATTACTGTGATAAAATGTATATGTAGATCAGGTGACATGAGTATTTCTTCTAACATTTTGGGAGCAATAATTTGAAGAGGTATAAATTAGTATTGGGGGTACACAGAGTTGTACCCTGTGTCTATGAATGTAGAAGAAATGAATGAATTGACAATACTGTGAATAAATAATATACTGTTTCCACTTTAAATCATGGATTGAATTGATATCTGAAAATATATAAAAATCTTATATTGATATACAATCATTCATTCCAACGAGTTATACATCTAATGGTAATATTAGGGTTATGTTTTATCATGAAGGGTGTGTGAGTTTAGCTTCAAAAGTTATTATGGAAATGGAAAATAATGTGTTTGGAAAGAAATCTCATGAAAAGATGAGTCAAGAAATATAGAGGAATTCATATGTTCTGAAGCAGGATTTGATTGTAAGTATAAAGAAAGCCTATAAATTTCCTAAATTGTGGATGAAATATATATCCAATGATGTGCAAAAACTGAAAAAATAGTAATGCACCAGTTTTGAATGAAAATGAACGTCAAAATACACATCATATCCCATAGGAATCTACTTGCATTGATGCTAAACTGGGTCAGTTACTGTAGAAATATTATGATTTGTATGCACTATTCACTGAAGTTAGTTTTCAGTACTAGGAAACGAATACGTATTTCAAGTGGATGAATTTTTATGAGAATAATCTTGTGAAATGTTGACTATAAATTTACATATATGAACACGAATGAATTTAGGGAGTGTATAATAAGAAACATATATTTCATATTTTGAAAAATCTTGAGAGTTTATATATATATATATATATATATATATATATAGATATAGATATAGATATAGATAGATATAGATATGTGTGTGTGCATTTATGTATATATATATATATATATATATATATATATATACGCACACACACACACACACACACACACACACAGACACTAAAATGTATCAATATGCATGCCAATCAAAATTCACTATGAATCATATATCATCCACAGATCCAAAAATAATCATTTTACTGAAGATGGATTTATGTATAATATTGTTCAACTAGGAAGTTCACCCATAGGTTGAAGTTTCAGTTCCAACAGCGTTTAGGAGGAGTGATCTCTTCCCACAATTTGTATCTCCCAAGACAGCCAAACTCACAAGGATATACGTGTGATACCAGTTATGTTTCTATATTTGCATATAAAAATACATGTGCTGAACAGGCTGCAGAGAAAGAGAGACAGGAATTCACATATTTGTTAACTTTAAAAACACATGGAGATCAATTTCAATTAAAAATTGACTAGATTTATAACACCTACCCTTTATCATTCAAAAGGAAAGTCCAACTATACACCATGCCTTCTCTGAACTGCTTTCATTTCCATTCTGTTTGGTTATTTTTGTCCATCATTTTAGGATTAGTAGTCAGAGTCTATTAGGGTATGGGTTAGTGTCAGGAATTCAGTAATTCGAATGGAAAATAGGAAAATGAATCCAATGTGTATGCAAATATGTGCTACACAAAAATATTCCCACTCTCATCCAGAACATTGCCTTTACATTACCTTTGCCCCAAATAAACACAATTAGAGAAGAAGAGTTAGGAAATCTGTGAATACATATCGGAAATGGAAAATATTCAGGAGTTCACAATCTTGGATGTGGTAGAGGAGTTTCCAAAAGTGAGGGACAGGGTAAACACTCCACAAACATGGAGCTCATTGGGCCTAAAGACTCTTGAGAAACTGCCTCTGAGGTTGGGCACTTAAAATATATGTTGTTGTCAGGAATTTTAGCATCCTTTCTAGTGAGACCAACAAAGCTGGGTCTGATCTCTGTGACCTGGAAGATATGTTTTTTTATTTTCCAGTGAACATGAGGAAGCAGTGCTGAATTCTCTCTTTGTAGGTAAACTGTGGCCACTGGGGTCTAAGTGTCTTCCCATGTGGACTGTGAAGCCATTTGATCATCTTCCACTTTTCGAGGTGTTTCTTGCTGCTGCACTGTGAATTTGGTATTTGCTTCAGGAAATACAAGGAGTTCAACAGGTACCAGTGATGGAGGGAGTTCTGTCACATGTGGTGGGTCAAGGTCTGCAGGAAAATGCACCAACCAGGCTTCTACCCCACATAGCTTGCCCGCTTGTCCATAGCAATCTGATTCTGAACATTGCCCGGAAACCTCTCCATATAACAAGATGCTTTAATATAATAGGGTCTGCTGACTTCACCATGTCAGTCTCAAGCCATTTGGAATCCAAGGGCAGATCCACATGGTACCACCACAGATGTTTTATCACATACCTGCACACCACTGCTCTAGGCCCACTACTCAGCAGTCTCCAACTTACAGGGATCTCTTTTCTACACTGTTTTCATGAAACCAAGTAAATCCAACCACAGTCTGGTACACTCATGACCAGCAACAAGTCATCCAAAGTTTCTCCATTGCCACCTGGTCATTGAAATTTCAAAAAATTCATGGTATGTATTTAGCTATTTTTCAAAGATGAAGTTGGAGGCACTGTGGGTTTCAAATTATTTAGGAAACATTAAATGGTGAGGAAGCTCATTTCAAAGAAATCTCTGGAGAACTCTCACAGGCAAGGCTTCCCAAAGAGTGGCCAATATTTCACATGAATCCAGGCCCATTGAGGTCTAAAATGTGAGGTCTATGTGTGTTTTGACTCTCAATTATGGCTGCCAAGACTTTCAGAATAAAATCACGTGAAATCCTGGCTGAGATTCCCAGTGCTCTGTGGAAGCCACCTTGGCCAGGATCTCAGTTTTCAGGATGACTCTCATGTGTTGCCTCCTAAAATTCCAACACAATTCATGGCAATACTTCTCTGAGGACAGTTCCAGAATTCAGTCTCTAATAACACCAGAGTTCAAGCCCAGGTGAACTAAGTCATCTCTTCCAACCGCCACACAAATGACCAGAATTAAAACCAAAACACTCCCACATGGCCCTCAACATTCTCCATATAGACATTTATCATAACCTCTGGCTGGAAATTTCCATGAGGGGCACAGACAAAGACAGTATCCAAATAAGTTCCCTTGCCCCTCATTTGCCTAAAGTCAGGGTGGCCTGGACACCCTTCCTGAGAACCAAGAGTGATTAAATAGGCCTGCACTTAATACTGCTCTGCATCTCCAATTTGGGGCCTACTTACTTTCAGGTATAGATTCTTTATGTGATTTGGAGTCATGAGAAAAGCCAAGCACCTCTGGGCTAGTCTCTGCAGGGTTTGAAGAACTCATTTGACCCAAAAGATCCCTATTCTCACTTGATGGATTTCAGGAACCTAACAGAGGAAAGCAAAAGACTTAATCCACAATGACTCCTCATTTGGCCATTTTGGTTTTGGATGCACACATGGTATCTTTCTTTAGATCCATCAGGTGCTAAGAATCTAAGCCACAGCATCACACAGGGTCATGAGGCTGATTCAGACACATCCCTTTCCAAAGCAATCAAGCAAAGAGCCACAGGTGATGCCCATTCATTTGCATTTGAAGACTCTTTTCTTCACGCTTCACAAAGGAGTAGTCTGAGGCAAAAAGCTTTCTGAAATTCAGGGCAACAGAACAATGGGTAAGCAAATGGCCCAAAGCAGGATTTCTCCACTGAGACTTTCCTGGTCACACTGATATCTGAGTTTTCTGAGATGATCGCCATTCCCTTTAGCTATCCAGTACATGGCCATGTCACAGAGCTTGGAGGTGGTATATATATTGGTCACATAACCATGAGCCTATTTTGGAGAGTGGAGTGAATTCAGGAACAAAATAGAAACTTAGGAAGATAGTAGGTGTTGCCCATTCATAAGGCAAGCCGCAGTCCATTCATAAATTGGCAGGATGAATGTTGGGAAGATTTCTACTAGACAGGAGTCATCCATTGATGCATTCTCTTTTCTGATGTCTAGAACCACGGACACAGTGGGATACACAGACTTAGAAACACTCGCCTTTTCATAAGACTTATTACAAACAATTCACTTCAAACCAAAAAACCGCCTTTATTACCTATTCTCAGAACATGAGACCAAACCACAAACCAACAGCCACATCCACAAAGACAATTTCTTCCCCCAAGTCAGTCTGAGAGTATCCATAGTGTCCTCTGATTGGTGGGCCATACTATGTTACCCCGAAATGTCCTGTCCTGTCTCAGATCTGGTCTCCTTGGTCAACACTGTGAAGTTCTCAGGAGCCAGCGGTGATCCACTAACTGCTTTCTCAGGAAAGGCCACTCTTCAGAGCTTTCCTGGCATTTGGGCATCCTCACCTCCGTAGGTACCAAGAAAGACTGACTCTGTCCTTGGTAAATCCGAACAATTGAGACCACTTGGACTGGGACTGGGACTGAGACAGGATTTGGGTGCCTAGCTTCCTGGATCCCAAGTTCAGAGTGTTCCATCACAAAGGATGTTAGGTGAGGTCACTTCCTTCAAGATCTGAATGAGGTCACTGCCTTGGCAACCACTTTGTTCTAACAGTTGCTTCAAAGTGTCCCATGAAATGGAGGTTGCCCCTACATCCTGTGACACTTTCAAAAGTTCGAATGGTATATCAACCAAAGGCACCCGGGAAGTGCTCTCCACACTGGCCTGGTTTGGTCCTTCTTCTCCATATTAAGAAGAGAGAGGCTGATTCAGACACATCCCTTCATCCTGACCAGGTTGTTTTCAATGGAATATGACTTTTGCTCTCTCAGTTCCTACATATGTGCCTACAACTTCTCCAGAGATCATTTTGCGTGGACCTTTGAGTTTCTCAGCAGTTGGAAGAAACCATACATTCCTGTATTGTAAGATCAACTCTGTCCCTGCTCTTCTGTAAAGTTAGATTGAGGGAAGAGTGTATGGTTAGGGTTAATAACAGTTTCGATTGGGGTTAGGAATCATTCTGCTGAATGAATAATGGTATGGCGAACCTTCGATATTTTCAAGAATATATAGGTGAAATATAAGTACGAAAACAGAAATAAAGGTAATATTTGAAGCCCAGAAGGGCATTGGGTCTTTGATTGCAATATTTAGCTTTGATTTATTTTCTGCACAGATGTCTCAGATAAATCAATATACAAAGGCATAGGACCTTGTACTTTGAATGATTGATTGTCAAAAAGAACTTCCAGTCAAAAATGGATAGTCGGGGGGCTGGGGATGTGGCTCAAGTGGTAGCGCGCTCGCCTGGCATGCGTGCGGCCCGAGTTCGATCCTCAGCACCACGTACAAACAAAGATGTTGTGTCTGCCAAGTACTAAAAAAACTAAATGTTAAAAAATTCTCTCTCTCTCTCCCTCTCTCTCTAACTCTTTCTTTAAGAAAAAAAAATTAAAAAAAGATAGTCGGTAGGATTAGGACGATAGTTGGTAAGTTTAGAACGGAGAGTAAGTATAGGATTTGCACCAAAAGTTCTTTAGCTATGGGGTTTCGGGTATAGAGTGAATGTAAATGTCAGCACTTGTGAAGAGTCAGTCACAATGATGTACTGGGGAAAATATGTAGGAAAGCAGATTTCAATAGAGACATTAGGAAATCTCGCAAAGTATATTAGGTAATGAAAATTTAGTAAAATAGGTAAATGTCGCTTGCTGTTTTTCTGTATGCTTAACAAAACACTATTGAAATCTTGAGAACTGTTTGCTAATCTTGTTCCCAGAATGTGCTGTCCCCAACTGCCAACCTACAGAATGTACTCATTCACCCAGTTGCACGCAAACTGCTCACTCGCCCAGACCAAACAATAAAGTTCCCTCTCTGCCCTCTCCAAGGAAAGTATATAAGCTCTGCTTAAGCTGTTCTCAGGGCTCTCTGCTCTATTCAAGTGAGCTCTGAGCCCCAACATGCTGAATCCCCAATAAACCCTTTGCTTTTGCATGAGACAGTCTCTTGGTGGGCTCTTCACCCGATGCTCGCCTGACCTTTACATATGGAGGTTCCACTGAGATCCGGCAGCGGCGAACGAGAGACCCCAACAGGCTCCTCTTGGGGTATGTATGGTGCCTCTTTCTGGTTTCAGGTTTCAGGTTAGGGCTTCGCAAAATGGCTGTCAATGAAGAGTGTGAGCTCTCTCCGAAGGTGGCTGACATACGTGTCACAGAGCCACAGGCCACATCCCTGGGGGATTCTCCAGAGTATTCGGGAAATCGAGGAGCAATAGTCTCCTCAATTCAGTGATATTTTGTTTCAGATTCAGTATCGCCAGCCCATCGGGTTGGGCCAGATACTTAGTCCTGGTCTCAGTGTTGGAAGTTCCATTGTCTGTCTTTATTTCCTTGTCTTGTCTGTGTCGTGTGTCGTTGCTTTTACTGTTTGTGTATCTTTCATTATGGGACAGAGCACTTCAATGCCTCTGTCCCTGACCCTCGATCACTGGACCAAAGTACCCTTAAGGGCTCAGAATCTTTCTTTTTCAGTAAAATTCTGGACCTGGCAGACTCTCTGTGCCTCAGAATGGCCCACCTTTGTATTCGGATGGCCCCTAGAAGGATCTTTCTACTTCCCACTAATTTAAAAAGTCAGACGATATTGTCTTTCAGCCAGGGCCACATAGCCATCTGGATCAACAGCCATATATCTTAACTTGGCAGGACCTCTGCAAATCTCCTTCATGGGTGAAGCATTTCCTTGCCCCTACCCCCACTCCTACTGCTTCCCCCATGATCTCTCAAACCCTCTGCTCCTCCTCCTCCTCCAACCTCTTTTCTCCCTGAGACACAAGATTTGACTCTACTGGACTCTCGTCCCCCTCCTTATCTCCTGCCCACGTCCCCCAAAGACCAACACCCTCTAAGTGATTCCCCTGCTGCTGACTCAACCTCTCCACCATTGGAGAAAGCTAAGCCAGCCCAGCGCCCTCCAGATAATTTCCCCGCGGCACACACAGCCCCTCCTCTTCTGGAGGAAGCTAGCCCGGCTAAAGGTACTCACCAGCGGTGAATGATTGAAAAACCTGGAACTCGAATGATGCTCCCCCTCCATCCCTAGGGGCCAATGATTGACAACGGCCTTGGGGGAAAAATGCAAGCCTACCAGTATTTACCTTTCTCCTCTTCAGACCAATATAACTGAAAAAATAAAAATCCCCATTTTACCGAGGACCCCACCCGGCTCCTAGGTGTGGTTGAGTCATTGATGTTTTCACACCAGCCTACTTGGGATGACTGCCAACAACACCTAGGGTTGTCTCTTCATGACAGAGAGACAAAAGAGAATCCTCCTGGATGCTAGAGAAAAATATCCTCTGACCAGATGTGTGACCGACAAAACTTCCCAACATATTTAACCCGGCTTTCCCTTGAATCGACGAAACTGGGACCTCAACACCTTTGAAGGTAGGGAGCATCTGTCCACTTATCACTGGGCTCTAATTGTGGGTATCTTAGTGGCCGCTAGGCGACTTACAAATTTTGCCAAGTTAAGAGAGATTATTCAAGGGCCTGATGAATCTCCCTCTATGTTTTTAGAGAGAATTATGGAGGCATATAGGAGATATACTCTTTCGATCCTCAGGCAGAGGATCAAAAGTCATCTGTCAAGATGGCCTTTATGGGCAAGCTGCCCTGGATATTAAAAGAAAGTTACAATGCTTAGATGGATTACAAGATATGACTTTGAGAGATTTAGTCAGAGTAGCCGAGAAGGTATACTATAAGAGAGAAAGTGAGGAAGAGTAGGGAGCAAAGGAAGGATAAAAGAAACAAAAGACAGACTAAGGCATTGACTAAGGTCCTGGTCACAACAACAAATAGGCCAGAAATAAGAAACATGGAGACAGGAAGGGATACCGGGGCCCAGACTAGAGGCCACCCCTGGCCTCAATTTAATGTGCCTACTGTAAAGAAAAAGGACACTGCTTCAAAGAGTGCCATTCAAAGAGACAGCCACTCTAGCCAGCCATTCTGACTCTGGAGGATGACTAAGAATGTTGGGTCTCAGATCCCCTCCGAGAGCTCAGGGTAAATTTTGAAGTGGAGGGGACCCTAGCAAACTTTGAAGTGGATACAGGGGCAATATACTCTGCCCTTATGGCCCCATTGGTCTCTCTATCAAATGAAAAGGTCTCTAATTCAAGGGGCTAATGGCAGAAAATATCGGGCTTGGACAACTAAGAGGACCATGGACCAGGGGAAAGGAAAAATCCATCACTCGTTCTTAGTAATCCCAGAATGCCCGGCCCCATTGATGGGCAGAGATCTGCTCACGAAGCTCCGGGCCAAAATAACTTTTAACCCTGAAGGACCACAAGTGGAATTTCTAAATCCTTCAATAAAAACTCCTATAGTCACGGCTCTAAATATGTCAGTACAAAATGTATATCAACTCACTCACCTTGGTTCAAAGAAATTGCATTCATTCCTGAAGGATGAAGAACAGAGTTTTTTACTAACCGACTCAAAGCAAAAGGAAATAACTGAATGGGTAACAAAAGCCTGTCAAGTCTGTCATGGTTAATGCTTACCCTTCCAAGCTTCCTGCAAAAAAGCACCTACGAGGAACCAGACCAGGACAATTCTGGGAAGTGGACTTTACTAAAATTAAGCCAGCAAGGTTTGAAATTAAATATCGCCTAGTCTTTGTAGATATATTTTGAGGATGGATTGAAGCCTTTTCCAGGAAAAAAGAAAAAAAACGAAACAGCGCAAATGGTTGTCAAGAAGATCCTGAAAGATATTTTTACAAGATACGGCCTGCCTAAAGTAATAAGGTCTGATAATGGACTGGCGTTTGTAGCCCAAGTAAGTCAGGGGTTAGGCAAGACCCTGGGGATTAATTAAAAGTTACATTGTGCTTATAAACCACCGAGTTCAGGACAGGTAGAAAGAATGAATAGAACCATTAAAGAGACCATAACGAAATTAAGCTTAGAAACCTGCATAATAGATTGTACTATGCTCCTTCCTTATGCACTATTTCATGGAAGATACACTCCCTCTGTTTCTTTGTGTAACCTCACCCCCTATGAAATTGTCCATGGTTCCCCTCCTTCAGTAAGGGACCTAACCCCAACTCTAAGACCTAACGATTCCTTCCACACCCCATTGCTTGACTGAATTAAAGCTCTTGAAAGAACTCAGGGATACCTGTGAAAACAGATGGCCAATGCCTATCAACCTGGGGACGAATGGACTCTACATCAATATCAAGTAAGAGACTTCATCTACATAAGTCGACATCAGGTGTCATCCCTGAAACCCCACTGGAAATGACGATACAAGGTGCTACTTATAACACCTACAGCGGTAAAGGAAGACAGAATCACTTCCTGGATCCATACCTCTCATCTCAAGCCTGCGCCCTGTCCAGACTCTGGCTGGAAACTGGAAAAGATTGGTAAAACTCTCAAATTGTGTATTTACCCTGTGTCTAAGGCTATAGACTCTTCCCTTGACCACCAGTAGTCCTAAACCTATTAAACCCGTTCAGCAGCGATGGCTGATCACAAATCCTACTGGTAAAGAAGTATGATCTATCTCGCATGCAGCCCACTTAGGGACTTGGTGGACATCTATCCACCCAGACATTTGTCAGCTGGCTATAGGTCTTTCCTATTGGGATATACCTGATGAAGAGGATCCCACTAAATTTCCATTAAATCCATTCTGCACCATTGATAATGGAAACAATCATTATGGATGTAGGGACACGCGAGCCAGATGCAGGTTGGCTAGCCTAGATTACTATGTTTGCCCGGTGGACTACCAAAGCCACAAACAGTCACGGTTGTGTGGGGGGAATGCCGACTTCTTCTGTAAGTCTAGGGATGTGATCATACAGGCAGTGCATGATGGAACCCAAACTCCTCATCAAATTCTGTACACAGCATTGGCCCTATTACCAATTAGATCACCCAAACTGTTGGCCCCTAGAGGGGTCACTAGATCCTCAAATTCTGCATGACCTTTTTAACTTCTGAATGTCCTCAAAAGGGTGAAAGGAGATTTCCCTATGTGGAGGCCTTTTCCCTCCTTCGCTCACATCCTGAACTATGCTTCTCCAATAGGTCCTCACACTCAGCCTTCTGCTCCAGACTCTCTGCTGTCACTCTCACCTCAGCAACATGATTTCTCCCCTCCAATTACTAGATCAAAAACCCAAACCTCCGCCGGATCTCAGACAATTTCCCCCTTTCTGAGGTAGCAGGTACTGAGGTAACCCTCCACCGAATCACTCCTCTCTTCTCCAGTCAGTGCCCACACCGGGTCCCACCAGTTCCTCTTACCAGCTAACCCAAAGCTCAAACCAGCTGAGGAGAACCCTCAGACCCCTATCCAAGATGTAGTGAAAATGGCCTTTAAAGTTTCTTTGTCATTAGTGAAAACAGGTTACTAAGAATTTAAAGTCCCTCACAGGCTTTTAGGGATACTAACTCCTATCTTCTCCTCTGTTCTACCTGTTCTACTGCTCACCTTTTTGTTGCTAGGAAAATCACAAACACCTTTGCCAGTATTCTTTCACATCTCTGCTACCTCATTCTCAGATCCAGGGAGCTGCTCACAGCCACGCCTTCCCCATCTCCCCCCTCTGTTCCAGGCCCACAGAAAAACATTAATTGACCTTCTACGGAAGTCTTCAGCATGGCTGACTTTAGGACTTTCAGGAAAAGAGTCCCCATGAAGGACTTCAAAGTAGATAAACTTCCTCTTTTCATGTTGCCCTGTTGTACTTGGTCACTGGCTAAAAATATCAGCACTCCTAAGTTAGACACCCCCTTACTAGTTTTTCACAAAATATGTGAACAAGGCCTTTGGCATTGAGCTGGGGCTTCACAGAGATGGCTACATTTCAAAGATAAAGAAGTTAAAAACTGGGCTCCATGGTAACAGCTGGAAGGGGGAAAAATAAAGGGAAAAAAAAGCTCTCCTTCACCCAGGTGTCCTTGAAAAGTTAACTTGCCCAGAACAGAGGAATAAAACAGAAAAAAATCTGCTTTTTGTGAACTTCTGCAGGCTGTGAACTTCTGCGCCCCTTCCCTTATATGTTGGGTACAAAATTCTGAAACTACCTAAACGTGAGTTTCAGGGAATTAATTGATTATAACAGAAGTAATGCCCTCTGAATCCGGTTGCTAATAAAATGGAAAGTTTCCCTGTTTTTGGTAGTATCTTAGGTGCCGTGCCTTGTCCGTCTCTACAACAGTATAATTCTATAGACTTAAACATTGTTTATGTTTTCATGAAATTGTCAAGACGATGTGATTAAATGTGTAAAGGTGCAGATGTTTCCCAGAGTGCTTTATCATAATGCAGGTTCATTTGAAGTTCAAATAGGGGGGCATAAAACCCGGTTCCACTGAGAACATATATCCATCACTTTAGCCATCCTATTAGGAATAGGAGTTGCTGCAGGCGTGAGCACAAGAACCACTGCCTTGGTCCATGGGATACAACAAATGACACAATTAGAAGCAGCAATAGACCAAAACTTAAAGATATTAGAATCCTCCATCTTGGCTTTGCAGGAATCTTTAACCTCTCTCTCTGAAGTTATTTTACAGAAAAGGCGAGGGTTGAACCTCCTCTTCATGAAACAAGGGGGACTTTGTTCTGCATTGATGGAGAATGTTGTGTTTTGCCGACCATACTGGAGTTGTAAAAAAATCTAGGAGTAAATTAAAAAGATGCCTTGAAGAGTGTCAATGAGAGAGAGAGGCCCAAAAAAGTGTGGTTTGAGTCTTGGTTCACACAGTCCCCCTGGTTAACTACGCATTTATCAACCCTGGACAGTTCAATAATAATCCTCATATTATTGCTAACTATAAAACCCTGTTTGCTCAACCGTGTAATTTCTTTTTTCCAAGCTCAAATTGGATGAGTTAAACTTATGGTAATACCCCACTAGCAAACATAGAATGTGACACCCCGCAATGATCACTTTTATGATTAAAAGTAGCCAGAAGAAGAAGTGGGGAATGAAAGGTTAATTAAATAGGCACTTTTCAATTCCTTTTTTCCTGTAAGCTTAACAAAACACTGTTGAAATCTTGAGAAATGTTTGCTAATCTTGTTCCCAGAATGTGCTGTCCCCAACTGACTAACTGCAGAATGTGCTCCCTCACTGGGTTGCATGCAAACTGACCACTCGCCCAGACCTATCAATAAACTTCCCTCCCTGCCGTCACCAAGGAAAGTGTATAAGCTCTGCTTAAGCTGTTCTAAGGGCTCTCTACTCTATTCAAGTGAGCTCTGAGCATCAGCATGCTGGACCCCCAATAAACACTGCGCTGTTGCATGAGATAGTCTCTTGGTGGTCTCTTCTTTCGACCTCATCCAACCTTTACTTGGATAATTAAATGTAGAAGAGAACATCCATTCAAAAAGGGATAGTCGGTAGGATTAGGAATATAGTTGGTAGGTTTAGGAAGAAGACTGTGTATAGGATTTGGAACAAAAGTTCCTTAGCAATAGGGTTTCGGTTAGAGAGTGAATGTAAATGTCAGCACATGTGAAGAGTCAGTCACAATGATGAACTGGAGAAAATATGTAGGAAATCAGATATCAATACACACATTATGAAATCAGGCAAAGTATAAAGTGAATGATAGGATTAGACATTAACAACAAGGTTGAGTTTCAATGTATAATCTTAGGAAGAAACAAATATGTAGTCAGCAATATGATTGACATTTGAGAGCATTAGGCAACCTGGACATGGATGTTTTTAGTAATCCAGGATCACTTTCCATTTAGGATTTGCTACAATCATAAGTTTGACCTTTGCATTTTGTGATGAGAATATTACAGTGATAAAATGTATATGTAGATCAGGTGACATGAGTATTTTTTCTAACATTTCTGGGAGCAATATTTTGAAGACGTATAAATTAGTGTTGGGGGTACACAGAGTTGTACTCTGTGTCTATGAATATAGAAGTAATGCATGAATTGACAATACTGTGAATAAATAATATAACTGTTTCCACTTTAAATCATGGATTGAATTGATATCTGAAAATATATAAGAAATCTTATATTGATATACAATCATTCATTCCAACGAGTTATGCATCTAATGGTAATATTAGGGTTATGTTTTATCATGAAAGGTGTGTGAGTTTAGCTTCAAAAGTGATTATGGAAATGGAAAATTATGTGTTTGGAAAGAAGTCTCATGAAAAGACGAATCAAGAAACATAGAGGAATACATGTGTTCTGAAGCAGGAAGTGATTGTAAGTATAAAAAAACGTATAAATTTCCTAACTTGTGGATGAAATATATATCCTATGATGTGCAAAAACTGAAAAAAATAGTAATGTACCAGTGTTGAATGAAAATGAATGTCAAAATACATATCATGTCCCATAGGAATCTACTTGCATTGATGTTAAACTGGGTCAGTTACTGTAGAAACATTAGGATTTGAAAGGACCATTTACTAAAGTTAGTTTTCAGTACTAGGAATCAAATATATATTTTAGGTGGATGAATATATCTGAGCATAATCTTGTGAACATTTTATTATAAATCCACATTCATGACATGAATGAATTTAGGGAGTGTATATAAGACACATATATTTCATATTTTGAAAAATCAGGAGGGTGTAAAAAAAAAAATATATATATATATATATCACAGATACATTAAAAAGTAGCAATATATAAATATATATGGGTATCAAAATTTATCTTGAAATATATATCATCCACAGATTAAAAAGTATTCATTTTAGTGAACATGGATTTATGTATAATGTTGTTCAACTAGGAACCTCACCCATAGGTGGAATTTTAAGATCCAAAAGCGTTTAGGAGGAGTGATCTCTTCTCACAATTTGTATCTGCAAAGTTAGCCACCTCACAAAAATGTACGTGTTATACCAGGTAGGATTCTATATGTGCATATAAAAATACATGTGCTGAATAGGCTCCAGAGAAATGGAGACAGAAATTCAGAAATAAGTTAACATTAAAAAGAATGGAGAACTATTTCAATTAACAATTGACTATATTTTTAACACCTACCATTTATCATGCAAATAACAAGTCCAATTATACACCATACCTCCTCTGAACTGGTTGTGTTTCTATAATGTTTCGGTTACTTTCCTCCATTATATTAGGATTAGTAATCAGAGTCTAGTAGGGTGTGAGTTAGTGTCAGGGAATCAGTATATTGAATGGAAAATAGAAAAATGAATCCAATGTGTATGCAAATATGTGGTACACAAAAATCTTCCCACTCTCATCAAGAACAACACCTAGATATCACCTACGCCCCAAGTAACACACAATTAGAGGAGAAGAGTTAGAAAATCCATGACTACATATCTGGAATGGAATACGATCAGGAGTTCACAACCTTGGAAGTGGTAGAGGAGTTTCCAAAAGTAAGGGACAGGGTAAACACTCCACAAACATGGACCTCTGCCTGCCTAAAGACTTCTTGAGAAACTGTCTCTGAGGTTGGGCACTTAAAACATATGTTGTTGTCAGGAGCTTTAGCTTCCTTTCTAGGGAGACCATCAAAGCTGGGTCTTCATCTCTGTGACCTTGTGGATATGGTTTCTTATTTTCCAATGAACATGAGGCAGCAGTGCTGAATTCTGTCTTTGTAGGTAAACTGTGGCCACGGGGGGCTAAGTGTATCCACATGTTGGCTGTGTATCCATTTGGTCATCCTCCACATTTCGTCGTGATTCTTGGTGCTGCACTGGGAATTTAATATTTGCTTCATGGAATACAAGGAGCTCAACTGGAACACAGTGCTGGAGGGAGTTCTGTCATGTGTGGTGGGTCAGGGTCAGCAGGAGAATGCACCAACCAGGTTTCTATCCCACACAGTTTGCCCCCTTGACCATAATAACCTGATTGTTAAGATTTCCCTTAAACCTCTACTTATAAAAAGATGCCTTTACATATAAGGGTCTGCTGGATGCACCATGTCAGCCACAAGCCATTTGGAAGTCAAAGGCAGATCCACAAGGCCCCACGACAGAAGTTTTATCACAAAACTGCACATCTCTGCTGTAGGCCCACTAATCAGCAGGCTTGAACTTACTGGCATCTCTGTTCTACACCATTTTCATGAAACCCAGTCAATCAAGGAACTGTCTGATACACTCATCGTCAGCAACAGTATATCCAAAGGTTCTCCTGTGCAACCTGGTCAAGGGAATTTTAAGAATTTCATGGTATTTATCTAGCCATTATTCAAGCATGAGGTTGGAGGCACTGTGGGTTTCAATATTTTCAGGAAACATTAAATGGTGAGGAAGCTCATTTCAATGAAACCTCTGGAAAACTCTCACAGGCAAGTCTTCCCAAGGAGTGGCCAAAAGGTCACCGAAATCCAGGACTATTGAGGTCTACAATGTGAGGTCCATGTGTGTTTTGACGCTCAAGTATGCCTGCCATGTGTTTTAGAAAAAATCATGTGATATCCAGGCTGTGATTCTCAGTGCTCTGTGGAAAGCCACCCTGGACCTAGATCTCAGTTTATAAGGGCGACTCTCATGTGTGGCCTGCGAAAATCCCAACACAATTCATGGCAATACTTCTCTGAGTTCAGTTCCAGAACTCAGTCTCTAAGTCCCCTTGAACTCACACCAGAGTTCAAGACCAGTTGGACCCATTCATTTCTTCCAACTGCCACACAAATGACCAAAATTAAAACCTAAACACTCCCACAAGGCCCTCATGTTCTCCATATAGACACTCATCATAACCTCTGGCTGAATTTTTCCATGAGGGGCGCAGCCCAAGACAGTGACCAAAATGAGCACCTTTGGCCCTCATTTGCCCAAAGTCAGGGTGGCCTGGACACCATTCCTGTGAACCAGGAGTGATTAAATAGACCTGCCGTTAATACTGCTCTGCTTCTCCATTTTGAGGCCTACTGAATGTCAGGTAAAGATTCTTTATGTGGTTTGGAGTCATGAGAAAACCCAAGCACTTCTGCAGGGCTTTGAAGAACTCATTTGACCCAAAGGATCCCTATTCTCACTTGATGGAGTCAGGAACATCACAGAAGAAGGCTAGAGACTTCATCCACAATGACTGATCTTTTTGCCAATTTGGGTTTGGATGCACACATGGGATCTTTCTTTAGATCCATCAGGTGCTGAGAATCTAAGCTGGAGCCTCACACAGGGCCAAGTGGCTGATTCAGACACCTCCCTTTCCAAAGCAATTATGCCAAGAGCCACAGGTGATCCTCATTCATTTCCATTTGATAACTGTTTTTTTCAGTCTTCACAAAGGGGTGGCCAGAGGCAAATACCTTCCTGACATTCAGGGCAACAGAACAAAATGTGAGCAAAAGGCCCAAAGCAGGGTATCTCCACTGAGAGTTTCCTAGCCACACTGATATCTGAGTTTTTTGAGATGCTCGCCATGCCAATTCCTTCAGCTATTCAGTACATGGTCATGTCACAGTGATTGGAGGTGGTACATATCATGGATAAAAAACAATGAGCATATTCTGGCTAGTGGCCAGAATTCTGGAAGAAAACAGGAACTTAGGAAGGTTGTAGGTGTTTCCCATTGGTAAGGCAAGCCGCAGTCCTTTCATAAATTGGACAGGTTGATTGCTGGGAGGCATTCTACTACACAGGACATATTCATTGATGCATTCTCTTTTCTAATGTCTACAACCACGGACACAGTGGCATACACAGAAATAGAAACACTCACCATGTCAAATGACTTATTAGAAACAGTCCATTCCAAAAGAAATAAATCACGTTTTTTCTACCTATTCTCAGAACATGAGACAAAACCACAAACTGACATCCACACACCCAGGCACCTCCTTCCCCCAAGTAGGTCTGTGACTCTTCTGAGTGTCCTCTGACTGGTAGGCCATACGATGTTCCTCTGAAATGGCCTTTCCTGTCTCAGATCTGGTGTCATTCACCAACTCTGTGAAGTTGTCAGGAGGCAGTGGTGAGCCCATTCCAGTCTTGTCAGGAAAGGCCCCTCTTCAGAGCTTTCTTGGAATTTGGCCACCTTCACATGAAGAGGTACCTAGAAAGACTGATTCTATCCTTGGTAAATCCAAACAAGTGAGACCACTGGGACTTGGACGGGTAATGGCTTTGGGTGCCTGGCTTCCTGGATCCCAAATTCAGAGAATTCCATCACCAAGGAAGTAGGTGAGGTCACTTCCTTCAGGAACTGAATGAGGTCACTGACTTGGCCACCAATATGTCCTAACAGTTGCTTCCTAGGTTCTCATAAGATGGAGGCGGCCCCTACTTCTTGTGACACATTCACAAATTAGAATGGTATAGAAACCATAGGCACCTGGGAACAGCTCTCCACAAAGGCCTGGTTTGATCCGACTTCTCTACATTAAGAAGAGAGAGGCTGATTCAGAAACATCCTTTCATCCTGACTAGGTTGTTTGCCATGGAAGATGACTTTTCCTCTCTCAGGTCCTAAATAGCTTCCTAAATCTTCTCCATCGATCATTTCTGCATGGACATTTGAGGTTCTCAGCAGGTGGAAGATCCCCTACCTTCCTGTATTGTAAGACCAACTCGGTCCCTCCTCTTCTGTAAATTTAGATTGACGGAACATTTTATGGTTAGGGTTAATAGCATGTTCGATTTTGGTTAGGAATCATTCTGCTGGATGAATAATGGTTTGGGAACCTCTGATACTTATAAGAATATAGACGTGAAATATAAGTACGAAAAAAGAAATCTAGGTAAGATTTGAAGCCCAGAAGGGCATTTGGCGATTGATTGGCATACTAAGCTTGAATTATGTTCTGCACCGAGGTCTCAGATAAATTCATTTACAATGGCATAGGTTGCTGTACCTCAGATGACTGAATTTAGAAGAGATCATCCAGTCCAAAAGGGATAGTCCATAGGATTAGGAAGATTGTCTGTAGGATTAGGAAGAAGAGTGAGTCTAGGAGTTGGACCAAAAGTTCTTTAGCAATAGGGTTTCAGTTAGAGAGTGAATGTAAATGTCAGCACATGTGAAGAGTCAGTCACAATGATGAACTGGGGAAAATATGTAGGAAAGAGAGTAAATATGTATCAATAGAGACATTAGGAAATCACGCAACGTATAAAGTGAGTGATAGGATTAGATATTTTCAACAGGGTTGAGGTTGAATATATAATCTTAGGAAAAAACAATTATTTAGTCACCAATAGGATTGACATTTGAGCGCATTAGGGAACCTAGACATGGAGGTTTTTAGTAATCCATGCTCACTTTAAATTTAGGCTTTAGTACAATCATAAGTGTGACCTTTGCATTTTGTGTCAAGAATATTACTGTGGTAAAATATATATGTAGATCAGATGACATGAGTATTTCTTCCACCAATATGAGGAGCAATATTTTGAAAACTTATAAATTAGTATTGCGGATAAAATAGGCGTACCCTGTGTTGATGAATAAGAGATGATGCATGAATAGACCATATTGTGAATAAATTATATAACTGGTTCCAACTTTAAATAATGCATTGAAATTATATTTGAAAATATATAGTAAATCTTATATTGATATATATACATTCATTCCAACCAGTTATACATCTAATGGTAATATTAGGGTTACGGTTTATCATGAAGAGTGTGTGAGTTTTGCTTCAAAAATGAGTATAGAATCGAAAATAATGTTTTTAGAAAGAAGTCTAGTGAAAAGACCACTAAAGAATCATAGAGGAATACATGTTTTCTGAAAGAGGAAGTGATTGAAAGTGAACCACATGCCTATAAATTTGTGAATTTGTGGATGAAAGGATATATCCTATGATGTCCATAAACTGAAGAAATAGTAATGTACCAGTGTGGAATAAAAATGAACTTAAAAATACATATCATGTCCCATAGGAATCTAACTGCATTGATGTTAAACTTGGTCAGTTACTATAGAAATATTAGGATATATAAGGACCATTCACTGAAGTTAGTTTTCAGTACTAGGAAACAAATATGTATGTCAGGTGGTTGAATATTTCTGAGAATAATCTGTTGAGAGCCACAGCCAAAGGAGCCCCAGCAAACTTGCAGCTGCCAGCAAACTTCCATCTGCCGGCTGATGATTGGCTCACAGCGGCCCCAGCATTATCTAGCTGATTTGCTTCTCTGTGGTGATGCTCATTGAGATGCTCAATGAGCGGTTTCCCCGACCTTTCAGACTGCCAGCGGATGATTGGCTCACAGCGGCCCCAGCAACATCTATCTGATTGGCTCCTCTGTGGTGATGCACATTGGGCTGGTTCCCTGCCCTTTCAGACCATGGAATTGCTCATTGGGGGACTTTTTGGCTTCGCCCACGTGACCCAGCCAATCGGCCTCAAGAGGAGGAGACTTGTGTTTGAGGGAGAGGCTTGTGGGAAGCCTGTGGTGGCAGTTGGGCTCTGACGGCTTTTCCTGAGGAGCTGTTTTGTTTGGTGTCATCTTGTTGGGTTGTATTATAGTAGAAATACGGGATCAGAAATTAGTAAAAAAAAAAAAAAAAAAAAAAAAAAAACTGAAAGAGTGTTCAGTAAATTGTTAGAGGAAGGAGGCATCTCAGTAAAATCAAGAAAAGTCAGGGCATACGTTGATACAATACAAAAATGTAGCCCATGGCTTTTTCAGGAGGAGTTGTTAAATATATCACAATGGAACCATCATGGTGAAGATTTAAAAAGAATAGGAAAGAAAAGCCCAGGGACTCTGCCAGTTGGCACATTGCTATTGTGGACGTTTGTACCTTGTTTGCTTAGTGGAAAGCCTTCAGTTCAGACAATGGTAGAGGAAGGAGAAGACATATTGATTCAAGTAAAACAGAAGGTCTCTCAAGTTAGTCAGATAGAGGAAAAAATTCAAGTAAAAGAAAAGGTCTCTCGAACTAGTCAGACAGAGGAAAAAAATCAAGTAAAAGAGAAGGCCTTTCAAGCCAGTCAGACAGAGGAAGAAAGTGTAAAACAGAAAAAGCCATCAGGGGGAAAGTTACAACAGGAGACTACTACTAACACCTTTCTATCACCAGAGGGTGTAAGTGTCCAACCAACAGCACAACCTCTACAGGAGACTGCTACTAACACCTTTCTATCACCAGAGGAAGTAAGTGTACAACTAACAAGGCCACCTCCATATGCTGGGAGGCCCCCAACCCCCACAGTTGATAGTTGGAATCCTGAGACAAGATCTCAAATATTAACATGCACAGTATTTGAGGCAGGAGGGCAGTGAGATTACCATGCTTTAAATTTCAAAACAGTGAAGCAGCTAACAGAGGCTGTAACAACCTATGGTCCTCAAGCACCCTTCACTGTAAGCATTATCAAATCCATTAACAACATGAACATGAAGCCAGCAGATTGGGCTAATATGTGTAAAGCTGTGCTAAATGGAGGAAATACCTTTTATGGAAGATTGCCAATGAGGAATTTTGCAAGGAGACGGCTAGGCAAAATGCAGCAGCTAGTTATCCTCAGAGAAATCTAGATATATTGTTAGGAAAGGGACCTTATGAGGATCAGCAGCAGCAATGTGCATATGATCCTGGTGTATATGCACAGATTGCTATAGATGCAATTAAGGCATGGAAGACTTTTCAAGGAAATGGAGGTTTACAAGGTCAGTTATCTAAGGTAATACAAGGAGCTAATGAACCTTATGCTGAATTTGTAGATAGGCTTATTCAAACAGCTACCAGAGTTTTTGGAAATACACAACAAGCAATGCCATTACTAAAACAACTGGCTTATGAGCAAGCGAATCGTTGGTGCAAAGATATCATTAGACCATGGAAACATGAAGATTTAAACACATATATTAAATTATGTAGAGACATTAAAGAACAAGAGCAAGTCGTGGAAGCTGCAGTAAAACAGGCTTTAGATGCCAGAGACATTAATGAACAAGGGCAAATTGTGGCAGCTGCAGTAAAACAGGCTTTAGATGCCAGGCCAAGAACATGCTACAATTGTGAAAAAACAGGACATTTTAAAAGGAATTGTCCCATAGGAGGAGGGTTTAACAAAACTAGGTATCAAAGGAGTAGAATACCAGGTATTTGTCCACGATGCCGTAGAGGGAGACTTTGGGCTAATGAATGCTGTTCTCAAACCACCATAGAGGGTACACCATTATCAAAAAACGAACAAGGACCAGGTGTTTATCCACAATATCGTGGACAAAAACATGGAGCTCCATTGCCAAAAAATGGACAAGGGGGCTCAATTCTCCGGGGCCCAAAACCACAAATATACGCAGCACTGGAGAAACCCATCAACCACATCAGGGTAGTGCCCAGGACACATTGTCCATCAGATCCCTCATCAGACAAACCAGAGGGAGCGCAGGGTTAGACATCTGTGACTCTGCCAGAGCAGTACTAACTGCAGAGATGGGAGTTCAATTCATTTCCACAGGGGTAAAAGGACCTCTTCCCAAAGGAACAGTAGGCTTATTATTGGGACGCAGCTCTTCTACTCTAAAAGGACTTATGATAAGTCCTGGGGTAATTGATCTCGACTATGAAGGTGAAATAAAAATTATAGCCAGTTCTCCAAAGGGTATATTAGTAATTTCACCAGGAGATAGAATAGCACAGTTACTAATAATACCCAGCCTACGTGAAAAATTTTCCAGTCGTACTGTAGAAAGAGGTTCCAAGTGATTAGGCTCCACAGGTGTAGATTGGGCTATGCTTTCTTTAAATTTAGATTCTGGCCCCATGCTAAAACTAAATATTCAAGGGCATGAATTTAATGGGCTACTGGATACAGACGCAGACCTTAGCATCATCTCTCGTCAAGAATGGCCAAAACATTGGCCATTACAACAAGCCACTCAAACGCTTCGAGGCCTAGGAGTAGCATATAATCCCCATAGAAGTGCAATGGTATTAGATTGGAAGGATCCTGAAGGATGTGAAGGAACTCTACAGCCATATGTATTGGATCATCTTCCCGTAAATTTATGGGGACGAGATAGTCTCCTGGACTCATTGATTTTTTTTTTCGGATTCGGTATTGCCAGTCAATCGGGTTTTGCCGGCTCCTCAGTCCTGGTCTCAGTGTTGGACGTCCATTGCCTGTCTTCATTGCCTTGTCTTGTCTGTGTCATGTTTCATTGCTTTAACTGTTTGTGTATCTTTCATTATGGGACAGAGCACTTCAATGCCTCTGTCCCTGATACTTGATCACTGGACCAAAGTCCACTTAAGGGCTCAGAATCTTTGTTTTTCAGTAAAGCGCCGGATGTGGCAGACTCTCTGTGCTTCAGAATGGCCCACCTTTGGATTTGGATTACCCCTAGAAGGATCTTTCTACTTCCCACTAATTTAAAAAAGTCAGAGATATTGTCTTTCAGCCGGTGCTACATAGCCATCTGGATCAACAGCCATATATCTTAACTCGGCGGGAACTCTGCATATCTCCTCCTCCATGGGTGAAGCCTTTCCTTGTCACTGCCCCCACTCTGACTCCTTCCCCCAGGAACTCTCAAATCCTCTGATCCTCCTCATCCTACACCCTCTGTTCTCCCTGAGTCACCAGATTTCACTCTACTGGAGTCTCCTTCCCCTCCTTATCCCCTGCCCTTGTCCCCCAAAATCCAACACCCTCTAAGTGATTCCCCTGCTGCTGACTCAGCCTCTCCTCCATTGGAGGAAGCTATGCCGGCCTAGCACCCTCCAGATAATTCCTTTGCGGCACACACAGCACCTCTTCCCTTGGAGGAAGCTGTACCATCTAAAGGAACTCACTGGCGGTGAATGATTGAAAACCCTGGAACTCTTGGGATGCTCCCCCTCCATCCCTATGGGCCAATGATTGACGATGGCCACGGGGAAAAAATGCAAGCCTACCAGTATTAGCCTTTCTCCTCGTCAGACCTATATAACTTAAAAAAATTATAATCCCCCTTTTTCTGAGGACCCCACCAGGCTCTCAGGTCTGGTTGAGTCATTGATGTTTTCACACCAGCCTACTTCGGATGACTGCCAAAAACTCCTAGGGATTCTCTTCATGACAGAGGAACAACAGTGAATCCTCCAGGAAGCTAGAAAAAAAATCCCTCAAACAAGATCTGCGTCCGACACAACTTCCCAAGATAATCAAAGGCGGCTTTCCCTTGAACCCACCCAACTGAGACCCCAAAATCTTTGAAGGTAGCGAGCATCTGTCCCCTTATCACCGGGCTCTAATAGTGTGTCTCCAAGCAGCCGCTAGCGACAAAGTAATTTGGCCAAGGTAAGAGAGATTATTCAAGGGCCTGATGATTCTCCCACTATGTTTCTAGAGAGAATTATGGAGGCATATTGGATATATACTCCTTTTGATCCTCAGGCAGAGAATCAAAGGCATCTGTCACGATGGCCTTTATTGGGCAAACTGGCTTGGATATTAAAACAAAGTTACAAAGCTAGATTGATAACAAGATATGACTTTCAGAGATTTAGTCAGAGAAGCCAAGAACGTATACTATAAGAGAGAAACTGAGGAAGAGAAGGGAGCAAGGGGAGGATAAAAGAAACAAAAGGCAGACTAAGGCGTTGACTAAGGTCCTGGTCACAAAAACAAATAGGCCAGAAATTAAGAAACAGGTAGACAAGAAGGGATAACATTGGCCCATGCCAGAGGCCACCCTGGCCTCAGATCAATGTGCCTACTCTAAAGAAAAAAGGACACTGGGCCAAAATTGCCCTAAAAAGCGACAGCCACACCAGCCAGCCATTCTGACTCTGGAGGATGACTAAGAAAGTCGGGGCTCAGATTCCCTCCCCAAGCTCAAGGTAACTTTTGAAGTGTTTCAAAAGTGATTATGGAAATCGAAAATAATGTGTTTGGAAAGAAGTCTCATGAAAAGATCAGTCAAGAAACATGGATGAATACATGTGTTCTGAAGCACGAAGTGAATGAAAGTCAGACAAATGCGTATAAATTTGCTAACTTGTGGATGAAATATATATCCTATGATGTGCATAAAGTGAATAAATAGTAATGTAGAAGTGTTGAATAAAATTGAACATCAAAATACACATCATGTCCCATAGTAATCTACTTGAATTGATGTTAAACAGGGTCAGTTACTGTAGAAATGTTAGGATATGTTTGCACCATTCAAAGAAGTTAGTTTTCAGTACTAGGAAAAAAATATGTATTTCAGGTGGATGAATATTACTGAGAATAATCTTGTGAAAAGTTGATTAAAAATCCAAATACATCAATATGAATGAATTTAGGGAGTGCATAATAAGACACATGTTTTATATATATATATATATATATATATATATATATATATATATATATATATATATATATATAAAAAATAGCAATATATATGCCAATTGAAATTCATCATGAAATATATATCATCATCATATCCAAAAATATTCATTTTAATGAATATGGATTTTTATATAAGTTTGTTCAAATAGGAAGCTCACCCATGGGTTGAATTTTCAGTTCCAACATTGTTTAGGAGGAGTGATCACTTCTCACAATTTGTATGTGCCATGTCAGCCACCTCACGAGAATGTATGTGTGACACCAGGTAGGATTCTATATGTGCATATTAAAACACATGTGCTGAATAGGCTACTGAGAAAGGAAGACAGTAATTCATATATTTGTTAACTTTAAAAACACATGTAGAACTATTTCAATTAAAAATTGACTAGATTTATAACTCCTACCCTATATATTTCAAAAGGCATGTCCAACTATACACCATGCCTTCTCTGAAATGCTTGTATTTCTATTCTGTTTGGGTTATGTTTCTCCATCATATTAGGATTAGTAGTCAGAGTCTAGTAGGGAATGGGTTAGTGTCAGGGATTTAGTATTTCAAATATATGCTGCACAAAAATCTTCCCACTCTCATTCAGAACAATGCCTAGACATTACCCTCATCCCAAGTAAGACACAATTAGAGGATAAGAGTTAAAAATTCTGTGAATACATATCTGGAAATGAATATTCTCATGAGTTCACAACCTTGGAGGTCGTAGAGGAGTTTCCAAAAGTATGGGACAGGGTAAGCACTCCACAAACATGGAGCTCTGCTGCCCTAAAGACTTCTTGAGAAACTGCCTCTGAGGTTGGGCACTTGAAATATATGTTTTCGTAAGGAGCTTTCTTTGTACTGAGACCATCAAAGCTGGGTGTGCATCTATGCGACCTGGAGGACATGGTTTCATATTTTCCAATGAACATGAGGCAGCAGTGCTGAATTCTCTCTATGTAGTTAAACTGTGTCCACTGGGGCCTAAGTGTCTCTGCGTGTGGACTGTGAAGCCATTCGATCATCCTCTACTTTTCCTGGTGTTTCTTGCTGCTGCACTGGGAGTTTGGTATTTGCTTATGAAGTAAAAAAAGATCACCTGGGACACAGTGCTTGAGGGAGTTCTGTCACGTGTGGTGGGTCAGGGTCTGCAAGAGAATATACCAACAATGCTTCTATTCCTCAAAGCTTTTCCCCTTGACCATAGCAACATAATTCTCAACATTTCCCTGAAACCTCTCTATATAACAAGATGCCGTTACATATAAGGGTCTGGTGGTTGTACCATGTCAGTCACAAGGCATTTCGGAGCCAATGGAAGATCAACATGGCCCCACCACAGATGTTTCATCACACACCCCCCCTCCACTGCTCTAGGCCCACTACTCAGCAGGCTCCAATTTACTGGCATCTCTGTTCTACACCATTTTGATGAAACCTAGTCAATCAAGGTGCTGTCTGGTATACTCATGATCAGCAACCGGTTTTCCAAATTTTCTACAGTGCCACCTGGTCATGGAAATTTCAATAATTTTATTGTATTTATCTAGCCATTTTTCACGGATGAAGTTGGAGGCACTGTGGATTTCAATTCGTACAGGAACCATTAAATGATGAGAAACCTCATTTCAATGAAAGCTCTGTAGAACTGTTACAGACAAGGCTTCCCAGGGAGTGGCCAAAATGTCACATAAAATCAGACCCATTGAGGTCTACAATGTGAGGTCCATGTGTGTTTTGACTGTCACCCGTGCCTGCCAAGTCTTTCAGAAAAAAAAAAAATCATGTGATATCCTGGCTGAGATTCCCAGTGCTCTGTGGAAAGCCACCCTGGGCCTAGATCTCAGTTTCCAAGGGAGACTCTCATGCGTGCCCTCCTAGAATCCCAACACAATACATGGCACAAGTTCTCTGAGATCAGATCCAGAATGCACTCTCTAAGTGTAATCACACCAGAGTTCAAGCCCATGTGGACCCAGGCATCTCCTTTAACTGCCACACAATGACGACAATTAAAACCAAAACACTCCCACATGGCCCTCATCTGTTTCCATATAGATACTCATCATAACCTCTGGCTGGAGGTTTCCATGGGGGGCGCAGTCCAAGACAGTGTCCAAAATAAGCTCCCTTGCCCCTCATTTGCCTAAAGTCAGGGTGGCCTGGACATACTTCCTGTGAACCAGGAGTGATCAAATAGGCATGCCGTTAATACTGCAGCGCTTCTTCAATTTGAGGCCTACTGAGTTAGAGGTATAGATTGTTTATGTGAATTAGAGTCATGAGAAAACCCAAGCACCTCTGCAGGGCTTTGAAGAACTCAATTGACACAAAGGATCCCTATTCTCACTTGATAGAGGTCAGGAACCTCACAGAGGAAAGCGAGACTTTATCCACAATGACTGGTCTATTTGCCATTTTGGTTTTAGATGCACACATGGGATCTTTCTTTAGATCCATCTGGTGCTGAGAATCTAAGCCACAAACTCACACAGGGCCAAGATGCTAATTCAGACACATCCCTTTCCAAAGCAATTAAGCAAAGAGCCACAGGTGATGCCCATTCATTTCCATTTGAAAACTGTTTACTTCAGGCTTCACAAAGGGGTGGCCAGAGCAAGAACTTCCTGACATTCAGTTCAACAGAACAATATATAAGCAAAATGCCCAAAGCAGGGTTTTTTCACTGAGCATTTCCTGGTCACACTGATATCTGAGTTTTTTGAGATGCTCGCCATTCCCTTCAGCTATCCAGTACATGACCATGTCACAGAGCTTGGAGGTGGTACATATGTTAGACACAAAACCATGAGCCTATCCTGGAGAGTGAACAGAATTCATGAAGAAACCTGGAAATTAGGAATGTAGTAGGTTATGCCCATCTTTAAGTAAAGCCGCAATCCATTCATAAATTGGGCAGGATGAAATGGGAAGCTTTCTACTAGACAGGACACATCCATTGATGCACTCTCTTTTCTAATGTCTACAACCACGGACACCATGGGATACACAGACATAGAATCACTCGCCTTTTCAAACGACTTACAAGAAACAGTTCACTCCAAACCATACAAACCACCTTTCCTTCCTATTCTCACAACATGAGACAAAATCACAAACTCACAACCACACCCAAAAAGGCACCTCCTTACCCTAAGTAGGTCTGTGACTCTATGGAGTGTCCTCTGACTGGTGGGCCACACAATGTTCCCCCGAAATGTCCTGTCCTGTCTCAAATATGGTCTCCTTGGCCAACTCTATGAAGTTGTCAGGAGCCAGCAGTGGGCCACTACCTGCTTTTTCAGGAAAGGCCCCTCTTCAGAGCTGTCCTGGCATTTGGCCATTCTAACATCAGTAGGTACAAAGAAAGACTGACTCTGTCCTTGGTAATTCCAAACAAGTGAACCCACTGGGACTGGTACTGGGACTGGCTCTGTGTGCCTGGCTTCCAGGATCCCAAGTTCAGAGCGTTCCATCACCAAGGGAGTAAGGTGAGGTCACTTCCTTCAGGAACTGAATTAGGTCACTGCCTTGGCAACCACTTTATCCTAACAGTTGCTTCCAAGTGTCTCATTAAATGGAGGCTTCCCCTACTTCCTGTGAAACATTCACAAGTTAGAATGGTATATCAACCATAGGAACCCGGTAATAGCTCTCCACACAGGCCTGGTTTGGTCCATCTCCTCTACATTGAGAAGAGAGGTTCTGATTCAGACACATCCCGTCATCCTGACCAGGTATTTTGCCATGGAAGATTACTTTTGTTTTCTCAGGTCCTCCATAGCTGACTACATATTCTCCAGGGATCATTTCTGCATTGAACTTGTGGTTCTAAACAGGTGAAAGATCCCCTACGTTCCTGTATTGTAAGACCAACTCTGTCCCTGCTCTTCATTAAATTTACATTGAGGGAACAGTGTATTGTTAGGGTTAATAAAATGTTTGATGTTAGAAATCATTCTGCTGGATGTATAATGGTACTGGGAATCTGGGATATTTTTAAAAATATAGAGGTGAAATATATAAATGAAAAAAGGATGTCTAGGTAATTTTGAAGCCCAGAGAGGCAATGGGCCCTTCATTGGGATACTTAGCTTTGATTTATGTTGTGCACAGATATCTCAGATAAATCGATATGCAATGGCATAGGACCTTGTACCTTGGATGATTAAAATTCGAAGAGAACATCCAGTCAAAAAGGGATAGTCGGTAGGATTAGATAGATATTCGGTAGGTTAACAAAGAGTGAGTATAGGATTTGGAACAAAAGTTCTTTAGCAATAGGGTTTGGGTTAAAGTGTGAAAGTAAATATCAGCACACTTGAAGGGTCAGTCACAATGATGAACAGGGGAAAATATGTAGGAAAGCAGATATCAATAGAGATATTACAAAATCAACAAGTGGACCAAGGACCTGAACAGACACTTCTCAGAAGAAGACATACAATCAATTAATAAGTACATGAAAAAATTCTCACCTTCTCTAGCAGTCAGAGAAATGCAAATCAAAACCACCCTAAGATACCATCTCACTCCAGTAAGATTGGCAGCCATTAGGATGTCAAACAATAATAAGTGGTGGCAAGGATGTGGGGAAAAGGGTACACTTGTACATTGATGGTGCGGCCATTATGGAAAGCAGTATGGAGATTCCTGGAAAAGCTGGGAATGGAACCACCATTTGACCCAGCTATCGCCCTCCTTGGACTATTCCCTGAGGACCATAAAAGAGAATGCTATAGGGATACTGCCACATCAATGATCATAGCAGCACAATTCACAATAGCCAGACTGTGGAACCAACCTAGATGCCCTTCAATAGATGAATGGATAAAAAAAATGTGGCATCTATACACAATGGAGTATTATGCAGCACTAAAAAATGACAAAATCATGGAATTTGCAGGGAAATGGATGGCATTAGAGCAGATTATGCTAAGTGAAGCTAGCCAATCCTTAAAAAACAAATGCCAAATGTCTTCTTTGATTTAAGGAGAGCAACTAAGAACTGAACAGAGGGAAAGAGCATGAGGAAAATATTAACATTAAACTGAGACAAGTGATGGGAGGGAAAGGGAGAGAGAAGGGAAATTGCATGGAAACGGAAGGAAACCCTCATCGTTATACGAAATCACATATACAAGGTTGTGAGGGGAAAGGGGGGGGAAGGGAGAGAACGGAACAATAACAGATGAGGTAGAGAGGGAAAATGAAAGGGGAGGGGAGGGGGGATAGTAGGGGATAGGAAAGTCAGCAGAATACAACAGTCACTAATATGGCATTATGTAAACTTTGTGAATGTGTAACTGATGTTATTCTGCAATCTGTATTTGGGGTAAAAATGGAAATGCATAACTCACTTGAATCAAATTTATGAAAGTTGAAAAAAATAAAAATTTTAAAAAGTACTAAATTGGCTCATCCTAACATTAAAAAAAGAGATATTACAAAATCAGGCAAAGTATAAAGTGAGTGATATGATTAGATATTTTCAACAGGGTTGATTTTGAATATATAATCTTAGGAAGAAACAAATATGTAGTCACCAATAGGATTGATATTTGAGAGCATTAGGCAACCTGAACATGGAAGTAATCCATGTTCACTTTCCATTTAGGCTTTAGTACAATAATAAGTGTGAACTTTGCATTTTGTGTCCAGAATATTACTGTGATAAAATGTATATGTAGATTAGGTGACATCAGTATTTCTTTCACCATTTCTGTGAGTAATATTTTGAAGACATATACATAAGTATTGGTTGTACAAAAAGCTGTACCCTGTGTCTATGTATATACAGATAATGCATGAATAGACCATACTGTGAATAAATAGTATAGCTGGTTCCACTTTAAATAATGGATTGAATTCATATTCACAAAGGAGTGGTCTGAGGCAAAAACCTTCCTGAAATTCAGGGCAACAGAACAATAGGTAAACAAAACGCACAAAGCAGGGTTTCTCCACTGAGACTTTCCTGGTCACACTGATATCTGAGTTTTGCTAGATGCTCGCCTTTCCCTTCAGCTATCCAGTACATAGCCATATCACATAGCTTTGAGGTAGTACATATCTTGGTCACAAAACAATGAGGCAATTCTGGAGAGTGTCCAGAATTCAGGATGTAAACAGAAACTTTGGAAGATAGCAGGTTTTGCCCTTCAATAAGGAAAGCCGCAGTCCATTAATAAATCGCGCAGGATGAATGTTGCGAAGCTTTCTCCTAGACAGGACACATCCATTGATGCATTTTCTTTTCTAATGTCTACAACCACGGACAGAGTGGGATACACAGACATAGAAGCACTCGCCTTGTGAAAGGACTTACTAGAAACAGTCCACGCCAATTCAAACAAACAGCCTTTCTTACATCTTCTCAGAACATGAGAAATAAAACATACACACACCTACACCCACAAAGGCATCTCCTTTGTGGAGTGTCCTCTGAATGGTGGGCCATACTATATTCGCCAAAAATGGCCTGTTGTATCTCAAATCTGGTCTCCTTGGCCAACTCTGTGCAGTTGTCAGGAGCCAGCGGTGAACCAATACCTGCTTTCTCAGGAAAGGCCTTTCTTCAGAGCTTTCCTGGCATTTGGCCATCCTCACATCTGTTGGTACTAAGAAAGACTGACTCTGTCCTTGGTAAATTGAAACAAGTGAGACCACAGGGACTGGGAATGCAACTGGCTCTGGGTGCCTCTCTTCCTGGATCCCAAGTTCAGAGAGTTCCATCACCAAGGAAGTGAAGTGAGGTTACTTCCTTCAGGAACTGAATGAGGTCACTGCCTTGGCAACCTCTTTGTCCTAACAGTTACTTCTAAGGGTCCCATGAGATGGAGTCTGTCCCGACTTTCTGTCACACTTTCACAAGTTAGAATGGTATATCAACCATTGGCACCTGGGAAGAGCTCTCCACACAGGCCTGATTTGGTCCATCTTCTCTACATTTAGAAGATAGAGGTTGATTCAGACACATCCATTCATCCTGATCAGGTTGTTTACCATAAAAGATGACTTTTCCTCTATCAGGTCCTTCATAGCTGCCTACATCTTCTCCAGGGATCATTTCTGCATGGACCTTTGATGTTCTCAGAAGGTGGAAGATCCCCTACATTCCTGTATTGTAAGACTAACTCTGTCCCTCCTCTTTTGTAAAGTTAGATTGAGGGAAGAGTGTATGTTTAGGGTTAATAACATGTTTGATTTGGGTTAGGAATCTCTCTGCCGCATGAATAATGGTATTGGGAACCTGTGATATTTACAAGAATATATAGGTGAAATGTAAGTATGAAAACAGAAATCTAGGTAAGATTCGAAGTCAGAAGGGCATTGGGTCCTTGAGTGGGATTCTTAGGTTTGAATTATGTTCTGCATATATGTCTCCGATAAATTGAAATACAATGGTTTAGGACCTTATACCTTGGATGATTAATTGTCGAAGAGAACATCGAGTCAAAAAGCAATAATCAGTAAGATTAGGAAGATAGTCAGTAGGTTTAGAAATAAAAGTGAGTATAGGATTTAGACCAAAATTTCTTTAGCAATAGGGTCTCGGGTAGACATTGAATGTAAATGTCAGCATATGTGAAGTGTCAGACACAATGATGAACTGCGGAATATATGTAGGAAAGCAGATATCAATAGAGATATAAGGAAATCAGGCAAAGTATAAACTGAGTGATAGAATTAGACATTTTCAACAGCCTTGAAGTTGAATATATAATCTTAGAAAGAAACAAATATGTAGTCACCAATAGGATTTACATTTGAGAGCATTAGGCAACCTGGACATGGTTGTTTTTAGTAATTCATGCTCACTTTCCATTTAGGCTTTGATACAATCATGAGTGTGACCTTTGTTTTTTGTGTCCAGAATATTACTGTGATAAAAAAAAGAAATATATATATATATATATATATATATATATATATATATATATATATATATATATATATACACACACACACACACACACATATATAGATAGATAAGGTGACATGAATATTTCTTCTACCATTTCTGGGAGCAATGTTTTGAAGAGGTATATAAATTAGTATTGGGGGAACAAAGAGGTGTACACTGTGTCTATGAATATAGAGATAATGCATTAATAGACCATACTGTGAATAAATAACATACCTGGTTCCAACTTTAATAATGGATTGAATTGAAATGTGAAAATGTACAGGAAATCTTATATTGATATACACACATTCATTCCAACCACTTATACATCTAATGGTAATATTAATGTTATGGTTTATCTTGAAGAGTGTGTGGGTTTAGCTTCAAAATTGATTATGGAAATCGAAAATAATGTGTTTGGAAAGAAGTCTCATGAAAAGACCAGTCAAGTAACATGGAGGAATACATGTGTTCTGAAGCAGAAAGTGATTAAAAGTGAAACAAATTCCTATAAATTTGTGAACTTGTGAATGAAATATATATCCTATGATGTGCAAAAACTGAAGAAATAGTAATGTACCAGTGTTGAATTAAAATGAATGTCAAAATAGACATCATGTCCCCTAGGAATCTATTTGCATTGATGTTAAACTGGGTCAGTTACTGCAGAAATATTAGGATTTGTAAGCACCATTGATTGAAGTTAGTTTTCAGCACTGGGAAACAAATATGTATTTCAGGTAGATGATTATTTCTGAGAATAATCTTGTGAAATGTTGATTATAAATCCACATACATGAACATGAATGAATTTATGGAGTGTATATAAGACACATATATTTCATATTTTATAAAATCTGTAGAGTGTATATATATATATATATATATATATATATATATATATATATACAAAAAAAACCCACAAAAATTCATTAAAAAGTATCAATATATATATGCCAATCGTAATTCATCATGTAATATATATCATCCACAGAAGCAAAAATATTTATTTTACTAAACATGGGTTTATGTATAATATTGTTCTAATAGGAAGCTCACCCATAGTTTGAATTTTCAGTTCCAACAGCGTTTAGGAGCACTGATCTCTTCTTACAATTTGTTTCTGCCAAGTCAGCCAACTCATAAAAATATACGTGTGATACCAAGTAGGAATCTATATGTGCATATAAAAAGTACAAGTGCTGAGTAGGCTACAGAGAAAGGGATACAGGAATTCACATATTTGTTAACTTTAAAAACGCATGGAGAGAGCTGGGGATGTGGCTCAAGTGGTAGCGTGCTCGCCTGGCATGCGTGCGGCATGGGTTCGATTCTCAGCACCACGTGAAAACAAAGATGTTGTGTCCGCCGATAACTAAAAAATAAATATTATAGAATTCTCTCTCTCCTCTCTCACTCTCTCTTTAAAAAAAACACATGGAGGACTATTTCAATTAAAAATTGAGTAGATTTATAAAACCGACCCTTTATCATGCAAGAGGGAAGTCCAACTATACACCATGCTTCCTCTGAACTGCTTGTATTTTCATTCTTTTGGGGTATTTTTCTCCATCATATTAGGATTAGTAGTCAGAGTCTAGTAGGGTATGAGTTAGTGTCAGGGATTCAGTATTTCGAATGGAAAATTGGAAAATGGATCAATGTGTATGCAAATGTGTACTACAAAAAAATTTTCCCACTCTCATTCAGAACAATGCCTTGACATTACCTTCACCCCAAGTAAGACACAATTAGAGGAGAAGAGTTAGAAAATCTTTGAATACATATCTGAAATTGAAAATGCTTAGGGTTCACAACCTTGGAGATTGTAGAGGAGTTTCCAAAAGTAAGGGACAGTGTAAAAACTCTACAAACATGGAGATTTGCCTGCCTAAAGACGTCTGGAGAAACTGCCTTTAGGTTCGGCACTTGAAATATATGTTGCTGTCAGGAGCTTTAGATTCCTTTCTAGTGAGACCATCAAAGCTGGGTCTTCATCTCTGTGATCTGGAGGACATGGTTTATAATTTTCGAATAAACATGAAGCAGCAGTGCTGAATTCTTGCTTTGTAGGTAATCTGTGGCCACTGGGGGCTAAGTGTCTCCCCATGTGAACTGCGAAGCCATTTCATCATCCTCCACTTTTCATAATGTTTCTTCCTGCTGCACTCGGAGTTTGGTATTTGCTTCACGAAATACAAGGAGTTCAACTGGGACACAGTGCTGCAGCGAGTTCTGTCACGTGTGGTGGATCAGGGTCTGCAGGAGAATGCACCAACAGGGCTTGTATACCACATAGGATGCCCCCTTGACCATAGCAACCTGATTCTGAACATTGCCCTGAAACCTCTCCATATAACAAGTTGCCTTTACATATAAGGGTCTGCTCGCTGCACCATGTCAGTCACAAGCCATTTGGAAGCCAATGGCAGATCCACATGGCCCCACCTCAGATGTTTTATCACACATTTGCTCACTACTGCTCTAGGCCCACTACTCAGCAGGATCCAAATTACTGAGATCTCTGTTTTACACCATTTTCATCAAAACCAGTCAATCAAGGAACTGTCTGGTACACTCGTGATCAGCAACAGGACATCCAAAGGTTCTTCATTGCCACCTGGTCATTGGAATTTCAAAAATTTCATGGTATTTATCTAGCAAATTTTCAATTATGAAGTTGGAAGCACTATGGCTTTCAAATCATTCAGGAATCATTCAATGGTGAGGAAGCTCATTTCAATGAAAGCTTTGGAGAACTCTCACAGGCAAGGCTTCCCAAAGAGTGGCCTAAAGGTCACATGAATCCAGGCCCATCGAGGTCTACAATTGAGGTCCATGTGTGTTTTGACTAGCAAATATGGCTTCCAAGTCTTTCAGAATAAAATAATGTGATATCCTGGCTGAGATTCCCAGTGCTCTGTGGAAAGCCACCCTAGGACTAGATCTCAGTTTCCAACGGAGACACTCATGTGTGGCCTCCTAAATTCCCAACACAATTCATGGCAATACTTCTTTGATGATTGATCCAGAACTCAGTGTTTAAGGGGAATGACACCAGAGTTCAAGCCCAGGTGGATCCAGTCATCTCTTCCAACTGCCACATGAATGACTACACTTAAAACCAAAACACTCCCACATGGTCCTTACCTTCTTCCATATAGACACTCATCATTACCTCTGGCTAGAGTTTTTCATGTGGGACGCATCCCAAGAGAGTGTCCAAAATAATCTTCCTTGCCCCTCATTTGCCTAAAGTCAGGGTGGCATCGTCACCCTTCCTGTGAACCTGGAGTGATCCAATAGGCCTGCCATGAATACTGCTCTGCTTCTTCAATTTGTGTCCTACTGACTCTCAGGGATAGATTCTTTAAGTGATTTGGAGTCACAAGAAAACACAAGCACCTCTGCAGTTCTTCAAAGAACTCATTTGACTTAAAGGATCCCTATTCTCACTTGACAGAGGTCAGAATCCTAACAGAGGAAGGCAAGAGACTCATCAACAATGACAGATTTTTGGCCATTTTGGTTTTGATTGCACACATGGAATCTATCCTTAGATCCATCATGTGCTGAGAATCTAAGCCACAACCTCATACAGGGCCAAGAGGCTGATTTAGACACATCCTTTTACAAGCAATTAAGCAAAGAACCACAGGTGATGCCCATTCATTTCCATTTGAAAATTGTTTTCTTCAGGCTTCACAAAGGGGTGGCCTGAGGCAAAGACCTTCCCGACATTCAGGACAACAGAACCATAGGTAAGCAAATGGACCAAAGCAGGATTTCTCCACTGAAAATTTACTGGTCACACTGATATCTGAGTTTTCTAAGATGTTCCCATTCTCTACAGCTATCAAGTATATAGACATGTCTCAGAGCTTGGAGGTGGTACATATCTTGGAAACAAAACCATGAGCCTATTCTGGAGAGTGGCCAGAATTCAGGAAGAAAACAGGAACTTAGGAATTTAGTAGGTGTTGCCCATCCATAAGGCAAACCACAGTCCATTCTTTAATTAGGCAGGATGAATGCTGGGAAGTTTTCTACTAGACAGGACACATCCTTTGATGCCTTCTCTTTTCTAATGTCTATAACCACGGACACAGTGGGATACTCAGACATAGAAACACTAGCCTTGTCAAACGACTTACTAGAAACAGGCCACTCCAACCCAAACAAACAGCCTTTCCTACCTATTCTCAGAACATGAGAGAAAACCACAAACTCACTCCACACCCACAAAGGCACCTCCTTAACCCAAGTAGGTCTGTGACTATCCGGAGTGTCCTCTAACTGGTGGGCCATACTATGTTCCCCTGAAATGGCCTGCCCTTTCTCAGATCTGGTCTCCTTTGCCAACTCTGTGAAGTTGTCAGGAGCCAGTGGTGAACCAATACCTGCTTTCTCAGGAAAGGCCCCTCTTCAGAGATCTTCTGCCATTTGACAATGCTCATATCAGTCGGTACCAAGGAAGACTGACTCTGTCCTTGGTAAATGCAAACAAGTGAGACCACTGGGACTGGCACTGGGACTGGCTCTGGGTGCCTGGCTTCCTGCATCACAATTTCAGAGTTTTTGATGACCAAGGAAGAGAGGTGAGGTCACTTCCTTCAGGAACTGAATGAGGTCACTACCTTGGCCACCACTTTGTCCTAACAGTTGCTTCGAAAGGTCCCATGAAATGGAGGCTGCCCCTACTTCCTTTGACACTTTCACAAGTTAGAATGGTATATCAACCATAGGCACCTGGAAACAGCTCTCCACACAGGCATGGTTTGATCAGTTCTCTACATTAAGAAAGGAGAGGCTGATTCAAACACATCTCTTCATACTGACCCGGTTGTTTGCCATGGAATATGACTTTTTTTCTCTTAGGTCCTTCATAGCTGCCTGCAACTTCTTAAGGGTATAATTTCTGCATGGTCCTTTGATGTTCTCAGCAGGTGGGAGATCCCCTACATTACTGTATTGTAAGACAAACTCTGTCTCGGCTCTTCTGTAAAGTTAGTTTGAGGGAACAATGTATGGTTAGGCTTAATAACATGTTTGATTTGAGTTAGGAATCATTCTGCTTAATGAATAATGGTATTGGGAACTTGTGATATTTACAAGAATATATTGGTGAAATATAAGTTTGAAAACAGAAATCTAGATAAGATTTGAATCCAGGAAGGGCATTGGGCTGTTGATTGGGATACTTAGCTTTGAATTATGTTCTGCAAAGATGTCTCAGATGAATCAATATACAATGGCATAGGACCTTGTACCTTGGATGATTGATTGTCGAAGTGATCATCCAGTCAAAAAGGGATAGTCTTTAGGATTAGGAAGATAGTCGGTATGTTAGAAAAAAGAGTAATATAGGATTTGGACCAAAAGTTCTTTAGCAATAGGGTTTCGGATAGAGAGTGAATGTAAATGTCAGCACATGTGAAGAGTCAGTCACAATGATGAACTGGGGAAAATATGTAGGAAAGCAGATATCAATAGACATTAGGAAATCAGACAAAATATAAAGTGACTGATAGGATTAGTCATTTTCAACAGGGTTGAGGTTGAATATATTATCTTAAGAAGAAACAAATATGTAGTCACCAATAGGATTGATTTGAGAGCATTAGGCAACCTGGACATGGATGTGTTTAGTAATCCATGCTCACTTTCCATTTAGGCTTTGGTGAAAGGTTAATAAAATAGGTACTTGTTACTTACTGTTTTTCTGTATGCTTAACAAAACACTGTTGAAGTCTTGAGGACTGTTTGCTAATCTTGTTTCCAGAATGTGCTGTCCCCAACTGCCAAACTGCAAATGTATACCCTCACCCGTTTGCACGCAAACCACCCACTTGCCCTGACCCATCAATAAACTTCCCTCCCTGCCCTCTCCAAGGAAAGCATATAAGCTCTGTTTAAGCTGTTCTCATTGTTCTCTGCTCTATTCAAGTGAGCTCTGAGCCCCAGAATGCTGGACCCATAATAAACCATTTACTGTTGAAGGAGACATTCTCTTGGTGGTCTCTTCCTCCGATGCTTGCCCGACCTTTACATCTGGAGGCACCAGCAAGATCCGACAGCGGCGGATGAAAGATCCCCAAGGGGCTCCTTTCAGGGTAACTAAGGGAACTCTTTTTGGTTTTAGGTTTCAGGTTAGGGCTTGGCAAAATGGCTATGGGTGATGAGCGTGAGCTCTCTCTGACAGAGGCTGATATACGTGTCACAGAGCCACAGGCCACGTCCCTGGGGGATGCCCCAGAGGACTCAGGAAATCGAGGAACAATAGTCTCCTTGACTCAGTGATATTTTGCTTCGGATTCGGTAGTGCCAGCCCATCAGGTTTTGCCGGCTACTCAGGCCTGGCCTCAGTATTGGACGTCCAATGCCTGACTTTATTGTCTTATCTTGTCAGTGTAGTGTGTCGTTGCTTTCACTGTTTGTGTATCTCTCATTTTGGGACAGAGAACTTCAACACCTCTCTTCCTGACCCTTGATCACTGGAACAAAGTCCGCTTAAGGGCCCAGAATCTTTCTTTTTCAGTAAATCGCTGGACCTGGCAGACCCTCTGTGCCTCAGAATGACCCACCTTTGGAGTTGGATAGCCCCTAGAAACATCTACGTCCCACTAATTCGAAAAGTCAGAGATTTTGTATTTCAACCGGGGCCACATGGACATCCAGATCAACAGCCATATATCTCAACTTTGCAGGACCTCTGCAAATCTCCTCCTCCATGGGTGAAGCTTTTCCTTGTCTCTGCCCCTGCTCCTACTCCTTCCACCATGATTCTATCTCTCAAACCCTCTGCTCCTCCTCCTCCACCCTCTCTTCTCCCTGAGTCTCAAGACTCTACTGGACTCTCCTCGCCTTCTTATCCGCTGCCCTCGTCCACCAACCCCCAACAACCTCTAAGTGATTCCCCTGCTGCTGACTCAGCCTCTCCGCCACTGGAGGAAGCTAGGCCAGCCCAACGCCCACCAAATGACTCCCCCTTGTCACACACACAGCCCCTCCTTCCCTGGAGGAAGCTGGCCTGGCAAAAAGAACTCAAAGAACTCCCTGGCGTTTTCAAACCTGCGTACTTGGGATGACTGCCAACAAATCCTAGGGATTCTCTTCATGACAGAGGAATGAGAGAGAAACTTCCTGGAAGCTAGAAAAAAAAATATCCTCGGACCAGATGGGTGACCAACACAACTTCCCAACATAATCAAAGCCGGCTTCCCCTTGAACTTACCCAACTGGGACCCTGACACCTTTGAAGGTAGGGAGCATCTGTCCACTTATTGCCGGGCCCTATTAGTGGGTTTCCAACCGGCCGCTAGGCAACCAAATAATTTGGCCAAGGTAAGAGAGATTATTCAAGGGCCTGATGAACATCCCTCTATGTTTCTAGAGAGAATTATGGAGGCATATAGGAGATATACTCCTTTCGATCTTCAGGCAGAGAATCAAAAGGCATATGCCATGATGGCCTTCATTGGGCAAGCTGATCTGGATATTAAAAGAAAGTTACAATACTTAGATGGATTACAAGATATGACTTTGAGAGATTTAGTCAGAGTAGCCGAGAAAGTATCCTATAAGAGAGAAACAGAGAGATCGAAAGGGAGCAAAGGGAGGATGAGAGATGAAAAAGACAGATTAAGGTATTAACTAATGTCCTGGTCACAACAATAAATAGGCCAGAAATTAAGAAACAGGGGGACAAGAAGTGATACCTGGGTCCCCTCCAGAGGCCACCCTTGGCCTCAGATCAATGTGCCTACTGTAAAGAAAAAGGACACTGAGCCAAAGAGTGCCCTAGAAAGAGAAAGCCACGCCAGACAGCCTTTCTGACTCTGGAGGTTGACTAAGAATGTCGGGGCTCAGATCCCTTCCCCGAGCTCAGGGTAACTTTTGAAGTGAAGGGGACCCCATAAACTTTGAAGTGGATACAGCAGCAGTATACTCAGCCCTTAAGGCCCCACTGGGCCCTCTATCAAATAAAAGATCTCTAGTTCAAAGGGCTAACAGCAGTAAATATCAGACTTAGACAACTAAGAGGACCATGGACATGGGGAAAGACAAAATCCAACATTCCTTCCTAGTAATCCCAGAATGCCTGGCCCCATTGATGGGCAGAGATATGCTCAGTAAGCTCCGGGCCAAAACAACTTTTAACCCCGAAGGCCCCAAAATGAAATTTCTAAATCCTTCATTAAAAACTCCTATAGTCATGACTTTATAAATGTCAGTCGAAGATGAACATCCACTTTTCACACACCCCAAGACTGATCAAACAGGCAAGCTACCCCAGAAATGGATAACAGATTACCCAGATGCCTGGGCAAAATTGTTGGGTTAGGCCTAGCCATGAAACAACCTCCAAGAACAGTGGAGTTAAAAACCTCAGCCTCCCCAATCAATGTCAAACAACATCCTCTGAGCAAAAAAGGTAAAGATGGGATAAGGCCGCATATTCAGAAATATCTGGCCTTAGGGTCCTAAGGCCCTGTCAATCGGCCTGGAACACTCCCCTGCTACCGGTAAAAAATCCAGGAACTGAGGACTATCCCCCATACAAGACCTAAGAGAGATCAACAACAGAGTGCAGGACATTCACCCCATGGTAAATAATTCGTACAATCTGCTTATCACTCTGAACCCTGAGTAGAAATGGTATGGACATAAAGATGCTATCTATTGCATGCCTCTGCATAAAGACAGTCAGTTGCTGTTTGCTTTTGAGTGGGTAGACCCAGAAACCGGAACGTATGGTAAACTAACATGGACTAGACTCCCACAGGGGTTCAAAAACTCCCCCACTCTCTTTGATGAAGCCCTCCACAGAGATGTCAACAACTTCAGACCTATGCACCCTGAAGTCACCCAGCTTCAATACGTGGATGACCTGCTACTGCAGCCAACACCAAGGAAAACTGTGAGTCTGGGAACCAAGCACTATTATATAAGCTTGCTCAACTCGGGTATAGAGCTTCTTCCAAAAAACCCCAAATTTGCCAGCAAGAAGTAGTCTTCCTGGGCTATTCCCTTAGGGGTGGTAAACGATGGCTCACTGAGCCCAGAAAACAAACGGTTGTGCAGATACACCCCCCCCAGCAGCAGACAACACAGAGAGTTTCTTGGGACTACTGGGTTTTGCAGGTTATGGATTCCTGTGTTTGCATCCTTAACTTCTCCTTTATACCCGCTGTTAAAGGGAGATGCCCAATTCCAATGGACCCCTGAGCACCAGCAAGCTTTTGATAACATCTAACAACACTGGCACTGAACTCCTCAAGTTCACTGAGCCAAGCCTGCAATTTCAGAAATCCCTACACTACGTTAAAAATGTACAACAATTCACACACCTTGGTTCAAAGAAACTGCAGGCATTCCTGAAGGATCAAGAACAGAGTTTTCCACTAACCGACTCACAGCGAAAGGACATAACTGAACGGGTAACAAAACCCTGTCCGTTCTGTCAATAGGTAAATGCTTACCCTTCCAAGCTTCCTGAAAAAAGCACCTATGAACAACCAGACCAGGACAATTCTGGGAAGTGGACTTTACTGAAATTAAGCCAGCGAGGTATGGACTTCAATATCTCCTAGTGTTTGTAGATATATTTTCAGGATGGATTGAAGCCTTCCACACAAAAAAAGGCACAAATGGTGGTAAAAAATCCTGAAAGATATTTTTCCATGATACGGCCTACCTAAGGGTATATTGTCTGATAATGGACTGGGTTCATGGCCCAGGTAAGTAAGGGGTTAGCCAGGACCCTGGGAATAAATTGGAAGTTACATTGTGCTTATAGACCCCAGAGCTCAGGACAGGTTAAAAAAAAATTAATAGAACCATTAAAGAGACCTTAACGAAATTAAGCTTAGAGAGGGCATCAAAGGTTTGACTATGCTCCTGCCTTATGCACTGTTTCATGCAAGAAATACTCCCTCTGTTTCTTTGAGTAACCTCACCTCCTATGAAATTCTCTATGGGGCCCCTCCTCCAGTAAGGACCTAACCCCAACTCTAAGACCTACCGATCCCTTCCACACCCCCTTGCTTGACAAACTTAAAGCTCTTGAAAGAACTCAGCGATACCTGTCAAACCAGCTGACCACTGCCTACCAACCTGGTGAAGAGGAGACTCCACATCGATATCAAATAAGAGACTTCGTCTACATAAGATGACTTCAGGTGTCATCCCTGGAACCCCGATGGACAGGACCATACCAGGTGCTACTTATAAAACCTACAGTGGTAAAGGTAGACGGAATCACTTCCTGGATCCTAATTCTCATCTCAAGCCTGCGCCCTGTCCAGACTCTGGCTTGAAAGTGGAAAAGACTGGTAACCCTTTCAAATTGCATATTGTCCATGTGGATAAGGCTATAGACTCTCCCCTTGGCCACCACTAGTCCTAACCATCATCAGCCCATTCAGCAGCGATGGCTGATCACAAATCCTATTAGACAAGAAGTATGGTCTGTCTTGCATACAGCCCCCTTAGGGACCTGGTGGCCATCTCTCCACCCAGATATTTGTCAGCTGAGTATACGTCTTTCCAATTGGGATATCTCTGATGAAGAGGATCCCATTAAAATTCCATTAAATTTCTTCCGTACCATAGATAATGGAAACAAACATTATGGATGTAGGGACATGCAAGCCTGATGCAGGTTGGCTAGCCTAGATTACTATGTTTGCCCAGTGGACTATCAAAGCCACAAACAACCACGGCTGTGTTGGGGAAAAGCCGTCTTCTTCCGTAAGTCATGGGGATGTGAGCATACAGGGGCTGCCTGGTGGAACCCAAACTCCTCACCAAATTCAGTTCACAGCATTGGCCATATTACCAATTAGACAACCAAAACTGATGGCCCGCAAAGGGGTGTCTAGATCCTCAAATTCTGTGTGACTTTTTCAACTTCGGCAAGTGCTCAAAAGGATGGAAGAAAATTCCCCTATGTGTATGCCTTTTCCCTCCTTTGCTCACATCATGAACTATGTTTCTCCAATAGATCCTTCTGCTCCAGACTCTCTGCTGTCACTCTCACATCAACAACCTGATTTCTCCCCTCCAATTACTAGATCAAAAACCCAAACCTCCGCTGGTTCTCAGACCATTGCCCCCTTGCTGAGGTAGCAGGTACTGAGGTACCCTTCCACCCACTCACTCCTCTCTTCTCCTGTCAGTGCCCACACCGGGTCCCACCAGGTCCTCTTACCAGCTAACCCAAAGCTCAAACCAGCTGAGGAGTGCCCTCAGACGCCTATCCAAGTTGTAATGAAAATGGCCTTTAAAGTTGCTTTGTCATCACTAAAAACAGGTTACTAAGAATTTAATGTCCCTCACAGGCTTTTTGGGATACTCACTCCTGTCTTCCCATCTGCTCTACCTGTTCTACTGCTCACGTTTTGTTGCCAGGAAAATCCCAAACCCTTTTCCCATTATTCTTTTATATCTCTTTTTCCTCATTCTCAGAACCACAGAACTGCTCTCACCCCCCGCCTTCCCCGTCTTCCCCTCTGTACCAGGCCCACAGAAAAATCTTAAATGGCCTTCTCCAGAAGTCTTCATCGTGGCTGACTTTAGGACTTTCAGCAACAAAGTCCCTATAAAAGAGTTCAGTGTACATAAACTTCCTCTTTTCGTGTTGCTCTGTTATACTTGGCCACTGGCTGGAAAAATCAGCACTTCTAAGCTAGACACCCCCTTACTAGTTTTTCACAAAATATGTGAACAAGGCCTCTGGCCTTGAGCTCAGGCTTCCAGAGATGGCTACATTTCCAAGATAAAGAAGTTACCAACTGGGCTCCATGGTAACAGCTGGCAGGGAGAAAATAAAAGAGAAGAAAAAAGCTCTCCCCCTCCCAGATGTCCTTAAAAAGTTATCTTTCCCAGAGAAGAGGAAAATAAAAACAGAACCAAAAACTGCTTTTTGTGAACTTCTGCAGACTGTAAATTTCTGAGTCTTTTCTCTTACATGTTGGGTACAAAATTCTGAAACTACCTAAACTTGGGATTCAGGGGATTAATTGATTACAATAGAAGCAATGCCCTCTATATCCAGTTGCAACCAAATAGGACTGTTTCCCTGTCTTCGGTGCTATCTTAGGTGCCTTGCCTTGTCCATACCTACAACAGTATAATTCTATATACTTAAACATTGTTTATTCATAGAATTATCAACAGATGTGATTAATTATGTAATGGTGCAGATGTTTCCCCGAGTGCTCTATCATGAGGCAGGATCATTTAAATTTCAAATAGGGGGGCATACAACCCGGTTCTGCTGGCAACCTGTATCTTTCACTTTAGCCATCCTATGAGGAATAGTAGTTGCTGCAGAGGTGGGCACAGGTACCACTGCCCTAATCCATGGGACACAACAAATGACCCAATTAGAAGCAGCAATACACCAAAACTTAAAGATATTAAAAAACCACCATCACAGCTTTACAAGAATCTTTAACCTCTCTCTCTGAAGTTGTTTTACAGAACAGGCGAGGGTTCGACCTCCTCTTCATGAGAGAAGGGGCCTTTGTCCTGCATTGAGGGAAGAATGTTGTTATTATGCCTACCATACTGGAGTTGTAAAAGAATCTATGATTAAATTAAGAAGACGCATTGAAGAGCATCAACAAGAGAGAGAGGCCCAAAAAGGGTGGTTTGAGTCTTGGTTCACAGAGTCCCCCTGGTTAACTACGCTTTTATCAGCCCTGGCCTGTCCCTTAATAATCCTCACATTATTGCTAACTGTAGGACCCTGTTTGCTCAACCGTGTAATTTCCTTTCTCCAAGCTCAAATTGGACAAGTTAAACTTATGGTAATCAGAAATCAATATACCACACTAGCAGACATAAAATGTGACATCCCCAATGATCACTATTATGATTTAATGTAACCAAAAGAAAGTGGGGAATGAAAGGTAAATAAAATAGGTAATTGTCACTTCCAGTTTTACGGTATGCTTAACAAAACACTGTTGATATCTTGAGAACTGTTTGCTAATCTTGTTCCCTGAATGTGCTGTACCAACTGCAAAACTGCAGAATGTACTCCCTCACCCATTTGCACGCAAACTACCCACTCGCCCTGACCCATCAATAATCTTCCCTCCCTGCCCTCTCCAAGGAAAGTATATAAGCTCTGCTTAAGCTGTTCTCAGGGCTCTCTCCTCTATTCAAGGGAGATCTGAGCCCCAGCATGCTGGACCCCCATAAACTTTTGGCTGTTGCATTAGACAGTCCCTGGTAGTCTCTTCCTCCGATGCTCGCCTGACATTTACATTGGTAAAATAATAAGTGTGACCATTGCTTCTGTGTCCAAATGTACAAATTAATATTGGGGGTACAAATAGGTGTACCCTGTGATATGAATATAGAGATAATGCATGAATAGGCAATACTGTGAATAAATAATAAAATGGGTTCCAAATTTAATAATGGATTCAATTGATATCTGAAAATATACAGGAAATCTTATATTGATACACATACATTCATTCCAACCAGTTATACATCTAAACGTTATATTAGGATTATGGTTTGTCATGAAAAGTGTGTGAGTTTTGCTTCAAAACTGATTATGAAAGTTGAAAATAATGTGTTTGGAAAGAAGTCTCATGAAAAGACCAGACAAGAAACCTGGAGGAATCCATGTGTTCTGAAGCAGGAAGTTATTGAAAGTGAAACAAATGCCTATAAGTTTGCTAATTTGTGGATGAAATATATATCCTATGATGTGCATAAATTGAAGAAATAGTAATGTACCAGTGTTGAATAAAAATGAACGTCAAAATACACATCATGTCCCATAGTAATCTACTTGCATTGATGTTAAACTGGGTCAGTTACTGTACAAATATTAGTATTTGTATGCAACATTAACTGAAGTTAGTTTTCAGTACTGGAAACAAATATGTATTTCATGTGGATGAATATTTCTGAGAATAATCTTGTGAATACTTGATTATAAATCCATATACATGAACATGAATGAATTTAGGGAGTGTATATAAGACACATATATTTCATATTTTGAAAAATCTGGAGAATATATATATATATATATATATATATATATATATATATATATACAAAAAAACACACACAGAGACATTAAATTACCAATATATATGCCAATCGAAATTTATCATGAAATATATATCATCAACAGATGCAAAAATATTTCTTTTACTGAACATGGATTTATGTTTAATGTTGTTCAACTAGGAAGCTCACCCATAGGTTGAATTTTAAGATCCAACAGGGTTTAGGAGGAGTGATCTCTTCTCATAATTTGTATCTGCCAAGTCAGCCACCTCACAAGAATGTACATGTGATACCAGGTAGGATTCTATATGTGCATATAAAATTACATGTTCTGAATAGGCTACAGAGAAAGGGAGACAGGAATTTATATATTTATTAACTTTAAAAACACAAGGAGAACTATTTCAATTAAAAATTAACTAGATTTATAACACCTACCCTTCATAATGCAAATGGCAAGTCCAACTATACACCATGCCTTTTTTGAACTGCTTGTATTTCTATTCTGTTTGGGTTAGTTTTCTCCATCATATTAGGATTAGCAGTCAGAGTCTAGTAGTTTATGAGTTACTGTCAGGGATTAAGTATTTTGAATGGAAAATTGGAAAATGAATCTAATGTGTATGCATATATGTGCTACACAAAAATCTTCCCACTCTCATCCACAACAATGCCTTGACATTAACTTCGTCCCAAGTAAGACACAATTAGAGGAGAAAAGTTAGAAAATCTGTGAATGCATATGTGGAATGGAATATACTCAGGAGTTCATAACCTTGGAAGTGGTAGAGCAGTTTCCAAAAGTAAGGCACATGGTAAACACTCCACAAACATGGAGCTCTGCTGGCCTAAAGACTTCTTGATAAACTGCCTCTGAGGTTGGGCACTTGAAATATATGTTGTTGTCAGTAGCTTTAGCTTACTTTCTAGTGAGACCATCAAAGCTGGGTCTGCATCTATGTGACCTGGGGGACATTGTTTCTAATTTTCCAATGAACATGAGGCAGCAGTGCGAATACTCTCTTTGTAGTTAAACTATGGCCACTGGGAGCTAAGTGACTCACCGTGTGAACTGTGAAGCCATTTGGTCCTCCTCCACTTTTCGTGGTGGTTCTTGCTGCTGCACTGGGACTTTGGTATTTTCTTCATGAAATACAAGGAGATCAACTGGGACACAGTGCTGGAGGGAGTTCTGTCACATGTGGAGCTCACGGTCTGCATGTGAATGCACCAACCAGGATTTTATCCCACATGGGTTGCCCCTTTGTCCATAGCAACCTGATTCTGAACATTGCCTTGAAATCTCCCTAAAAAGATGCCTTTACATGGAATGTTCTGCTGGCTGTACCATGTCAGTCACAAGCCATTTGGAAGCAAATGGCAGATCCACATAGCCCCACCACACATATTTTATCACACACCTTCACACCACTGCTCTAGGCCCACTAATTTGCAGGTTCCAACTTACTGGCATCTCTGTTCTACACAATATTCATGAAACCCAGTCAGTCAAGGCACTGTCTGATACACTCATGATCAGCAATAGGACATCCAAAGATTCTCCAGTGCCACCTGGTCATGGGATTGCAAAAATTTCATGGTGTTTATCTAGCCATTTTTCGAGGATGAAGTTGGAGGAACTTTGGGTTTCAAAAACCATTAAATGTTGAGGAAGCTCATTTCAATGAAACTCTGGAGAACTCTCATAGGCAAGGCCTCCCAAAGAGTGGACAAAAGGTCACATGAAGCCAGTCCAATTGAAGTCTACAATGTGAGGTACATGTGTGTTTTAACTCTCAACTATGGCTGCCAAGACTTTAAGAAGAAAATCATGGATTATCTTGGCTGAGATTCCCAGTGCTCTGTGGCCTTGATCTAAGTTTATAAGGGCTACTTTCATGCGTGGCCTCCTAAAATCCCAACAAAACTCATGGCAATTCTTCTCTGAGGTCAGTTCCAGAACTCAGTCTCTATGTGGATTCACACCAGAGTTCAAGCCCAGGTGGACCCAGTGATTTCTTCCAATCGCCACACAAATGACCAAAATTTAAACGAAAACACTCCCATATGGCCCTCATCTTTTCCACATAGACACTCATCATAACCTCTAGCTGGAGGTTTCTATGAGGGGCGCTGGACAAGACAGTGTCCAAAATAAGCTCCCTTGCCCGTCATTTGCCTAAAGTCAGGGTGGCCTGGAAACCCTTCCTGTGAACCAGGAGTGATCAAATAGGCCTACCATTATTACTGTTCCACTTCTCCAGTTTGAGGCCTACTGACTGTGGGGTTTAGATTCTTCATGTGGATTGGGGTCATGAGAAAACCCAAGCACCAATGGGCTAGACTCTGAAGGGCTTTGAAGAACTCATTTGACCCAAAGGATTCCTATTCTCACCTTATGGAGGTCAGGAAACTTACAGAGGAAGGCGAGAGACTTCATCCATAATGAATGCTCTTTTGGCCATTTTGGTTTTGGATGCACACATGGCATCTTTCTTTAGATCCATCAGGTGCTGAGAATCTAAGCCACAGCCTCACACAGGGCCAACAGGCTGATTCAGACACACCCCTTTCGAAATCAATTACTCAAAGAGGGACAGGTGATGCCCATTCATTTGCATTAGAGAACTGTTTTATTCAGGCTTCACAACAGGGTGGCCTTGGCAAAGACCTTCCTGACATTTAGTGCTATAGAACAATAGGTAAGCAAAAGTCCCAAAGCAGGGTTTCTCCACTGAGACTTTTCCTGGTAACACTGATATCTGAGTTTTCTGAGATTCTTGCCACTCCCTTCAGCTATCCAGTACATGGCCAAGTCACAGAGCTTGGAGGTGGTACCTATCTTGGTCACAAAATCATGAGCCTATTCTGGAGAGTGGCCAGAATTCAGGAAGAAAACAGGAACTTAGGAAGATTGCAGGTCTTGCCCACAAATAAGGCAATCCACTGTCCTTTTATAAATTGGGCAGCGTGAATGTTGGGAAGCTTTCTCCTAGACAGGACACATCCATTGTTGCATTTTCTTTTGTAATGTCTACACCCACGGACAAAGTGGGATACACAGACATAGAAACACTTGCCTTGTCAAATGACTTAATAGAAACAGTCCACTCCAAAACAAACAAACCAACTTTCCTACGTATTCTCAGAACATGAGACAAAACCACAAACCCACACTCATTCCCACAAATGCACCTCCTTCCCCCAAGAAGGTCTGTTACTAACAGGAGTGTCCTCTGCCTGGTGAGCCATTCTTTGTTCACCCGAAATGGCCTGTCTGTTCTCAAATCTGGACTCCTTGGCCCACTCTGTGAAGTTGTCAGGAGCCAGCTTTGAGCCGCCACTACCTGCTTTCTCAGGAAAGACACCTCTTCAGATTTTTTCTGGCATTTGGCCATCTTCACATCTGTAGGTACCAAGAAAGACTGACTCTTTCCATGATAAATCCAAACAAGTGAGATCTCTGTGACTGTTACTGGGCCTGGCCCTGGGTGCCTGGTTTCCGGGATCCCAAGTTCAGAGAGTTCCATCACAAAGAAGTGAGGTAGGTCACTTCCTTCATGAACTGAATGAGCTCACATCCTTGGCGAACACTTTGTCCTAAGAGTTTCCTCCTAGGGTCCCATGAGATGGAGGCTGCCCCTACTTCCTGTGACACTTTCACAAGTTAGAATGATATATCAACCATAGGTACTGGGGGAGAGATCTCCACACAGGCTTGGTTTTGTCCATTTTGTCTACATTAAAATGCAAGAGGCTTATTCAGACACATCTCTTCATCCTGACAAGGTTATTTGCCATGGAAAATGACTTTTGGTCTCTCAGGTCCTTCATAGCATTCTATATCTTCTTCAGGGATAATTTCTGCATGGATCTTTGAGATTCTCAGCAGGTGGAAGATCCCCTATATTCCTGAATTGTAAGACCAACTCTATCCCTGCACTGCTGTAAAGTTAGATTGAGGGAACAGTGTATGGTTAGTGTTAATATCATGTTCTATTTGGGTTAGGAATCATTCTGCTGGATGAATAATGGTATTGGGAACCTGAGATATTTACAAGAATATATAGGTGAAATATAAGTATGGAAACAAAAATCTAGGGAAGACTTGAAGCCAAGTAGGACATTGGGCCCTTGAGTAGCATACTTTGCTTTGAATTATATTCTGCACAGATGTCTCAGATAAATCGATATACAAAGAAATAGGATCTTATACACTGGATGATTGAATAACATACAGAATATCCAATAAAAAAGGGATAGTCTGTAGGATTAGCAAGATAGTCAGTAGATTTAGAAAGAAGAGTTAGTATAGCATTTGTACCAAAAGTTCTTTACAAATAAGGTTTCGGGTAGAGAGTGAATTTAAATATCAGCACAATGTCGAATTGGGGAAAATATGTAGGAAAGCAGATATAAATAGAGACATTAGGAAGTCAGTAAAAGTATAAAGTGTGTAATTTGTTTAGACATTTTCAACGGTTTGAGTCTGAATATATAATCTTAGGCAGAAACTAATATGTTGTCACAAATTGGATTGACTTTTGAGAGCATTAGGTAACCAGGACATGGATGTTTTTATTAATCCATGCTCACTTTTTATTTAGGCTTTGGTAAAATCATAAGTGTGACCTTTGCATTTTGTGTCCAGAATATTATTGTGATAAAATGTATATGTAGATCAGGTGACATGAGTATTCCTTCCACCATTTCTGCGAGCACTATTTTGAAGAAATATAAATTAGTATTGGGGGTACAAAGGGGTATACCCTGTGTCATAGAATATATTGATAATGCATCAATTGACCATCATGTGAATAAATAATATAACTGGTTCCACTTTAAATAATGGATTGAATTGATATCTGAAAATATAAAAGAAATCTCACATTGATATACAATCATTCACTGCAACCAGTTATACATCTAATGGTAATATTATGGTTGTGGTTTATCCTGAAAGGTGTGTGAGTTTTGTTTCAAAAGTGATTATGGAAATCAAAAATAATGTGTTTGGAAAGAAGTCTCATGAAAAGAATAGTCAAGAAACCTGTAAGAATACATGTGTTCTCAAGAAGGAAGTGATTGAACATTATATATCATACTATATATAATGTGCATAAACTGCAGAAATAGTAATGTACCGGTGATGAATAAAAATGAACATCAAAATACACATCATGTCCCATAGGAATCTACTTGCATTGATGTTAATCTGGGTCAGTTACTGTAGAAATATTAGGATTTTTATGCACCATTCACTGAAGTTACTTTTCAGTACTAGGAAAAAAGTATGTATTTAAGTTGGATGAATATTTCTGAGAACAATCTTGTGAAAATTTGATTATAAATCCACATAAATCACAAAAAATTATGAACACAAAAGTCACATGGACATTAAAATGTAGCAATATATATGCCAATTTAAATCCATCTTGAAATATATATCATCCACTGATCCAAAACTATTTATTTAATGAACTTGAATTTATGTATAATGTTGTTCAGCTAGGAAGCTCCCCCATAGATTGAATTTTCTGTTCCAACAGTGTTTAGGAGGAGTGATCTCCTAAATGTGTATGCAAATATGTGCTACACAAAAATCTTCCCACTCTCATCCAGAACAATGCCTTGATATTACCTTCACCCCAAGTAAAACACAGTTGGAGGACAAGAGTTAGAAAATCTGTGAATACATATCTGGAATGTAAAATGGTCAGGAGTTCACAACCTTGCAGGTTGTAGAGGAGTTTCCAAAAGTAAAGGACAGGCTTGATAGACCCAACCTGATCTTTTATTAGAATTGGGAGCCATCTTGCCAGAAAGCCGTGAAAAGATAATTTGGGCTTTACTATAAATTACTGCAAATTCTGAACCTGCTTGGAATGCGTGCCTGTGCCTTGAACTCATCCATGCCTGGCTCTCTGACCAGATAACAGTGCTCTCTGAAACATTAGTGACACCTAATAAATATTGGCCTTCCCAGGCCAGACAACGACCCTCTCTGAGTCTCTAATGGTCCTCATAATTTCTGATGTTGGGGCCAGCAAAAAAAATGTAAACTACCATTAGTGTGATGCTTTCAAAGTTCTGTTATCTGTAACCCCCTTTTTGTGTAACTTTCTGGGCTATATAGCTGGGCTGTAGGAAAGGTGGTGTTGCTGTCTTGTTCCCGCCATTTTTGGAGGGAGAGGCAGCCTGGCCGGTTTTAATAATAAGCTTGCCTTAATTTGATTTCAATTGGAGTCAGTGGTCTTTTCTTGCATCCTAGTCCAACATTTTGGAGTTCCCCAGTGAGATGACCCTGCCCGACCAGATCACAAGGCCAGACTGCTGAAAATTCTGAAGCTGGCCTTCCCTCCAGGGCTACGGGCTGGGGAGCCACTCTAGGGGGTGCACAACTTGAGATGTTCCAAGGCCTTGGAGTGAGCCGTCGGTCTGGGGAGCACTGCAGTGAACCACCGCACTGAAACTATTAGCAAGCACCTGGTGGAGGAGGCCTCCATAGGTAAGTGGCACCTTGATAACATCTTATATCTGGTTAAGGGAGATCTCTTCTAATGACAGAGAGGTGGCCTGGGGAGGCTCACATACACTCCTGTCCAGGACAGTAATGAGAATCGTTCTGTCCTCTGTTCCGTTCTGTAGGGAATTCCTTTCAAGGTTAGAGAGGTGCCGAGGGACACGCACGTGCTCCTACCCCAGAGCTTTAGCAAGACGTTGAATTGCTCCTCTGTTTTTCTGTTTTGGCACCGGGATTCTGGTTTTTTTTTTTTTGTGTGTGTGTGTGTGTGCGTGTTTTGTTCTGTGTTCTATATGTTTTTTTTCTTTTTGTGCATTTTGTTTTGTGATTTCTGTGATAAAATCTTAAGGATATTGAACGTGAAAATGGGTAACAAAGCAAGTAAGCCTGACACCCCTTTGGACTGTGTTTTAAGGAACTGTGATGAACTTTACCACCATTTGTTAAGCAGAATGAGAGAAGCCCCTAGCTGGCTGCCTGGTGCACACCCAGTGCAGATGGCAATGCCTGCTGGGGAATGAAGAACTGAGTATCTCCCAGCATCTGCCAAAGCCCTGTTTATTCAGGGAATTCCCTCCTTCGTTCCCTGCACTGTAAGGATAATGCCGCCTCTGTCTTCTTAAAAAAAAGAGAAAAACAAAAAGGGGACACTAAATGCAGTAAAGTCACCATGGAGACACTTTATTTTACATTTCAGGTTGCTCCTCTGTGAAAACATTTGGTCCCCTTGTGGGGACATCTGTGGTGCCACTGGGGAAGGAGATTTTTCTCTTATTTGCTCTGTTTTAAAGGGTTCTGTCTGTCAGCCATTGTCTGGAGTTCATTTCTGCCTGTCTTGTGCCTTTTTGCTGGCCCTTTAAGACATGTGCAATAATGTGTTAATATTATAAATTGTTTCTTGGAAATGATCTTAGCTGAATTTGTGTCTAAATGATGATGTTTCATTGTACCAATCTGGTATCTGAATGGGTTTTTGAAGCATTTCACAATCTTGCAGTTAAAAGTCGGGTTTAGGTAATTGTTTAGTTTATGGTTTCAGATAATTCATGCCAGAGAACATAAATACTTAGGATGGAAAACTGAAGAACTCTACTTCCAAGTTGGCAAGTAACTTCCCAATCATTCAGTCTTTTTTTCACCAATTTTAAATTAGGTAGCCTGGGAAAATGTCACTGTGTGTACCAGTGCATTAATTTGGACAAGGATACTAAATCATAGTATGATATCTGTTGACAAAACAACTTGTAAAGATATAAAATTTTGTGAATTGTATCTTAAACTTGTATCATAATTTTCAACATCCTAACCTGAAAATAATGGTTAAAATACCTTAGGCCTAAGGTTTCTGCTCAGAATAGCCATTTTTTCCTGCTTCTTCCAGACCTCAGCCAGGGATTATTTTGAAATGCAAATGAAAGAAGCCTGTAAGCTTAGTAGGAGACTTATTTGAGGCCTAAGGAAAAAAAAAGTAAATTGTATGGTATTTACTTATTACTGGCCAGTCATTTTTTCTAGGACTCATATTTTTTTCCTTAGATTCTTTATTTATTTTTTGAGCTCATGATTTTGCTTCTACAGACCTAGGTTAATGTTTTTCTGATCAGTAATATCTTTGACCAACTGTGGAATTTTTAAATCATTGCAGTGGAGATTTCACCTGTGAAAAGCTACAAGGCCTTCACTTTTATTATGTGTGCACAATTTGTTATGTGTTGTATGTCTATATATGTATACATATGTCCGTATATCATATATATGATACACAAATTAACATATATAAGGAGCACTCATATTAAAAAGCACTCATAAAAACAATTTTAAAAAGTGGATCCAAAGATCTTTAATTCACGTGATTTAAATGTTTCAATTTAAATTGGGTAAACTGATAAATATAAATTTCTTTAAATTTAAGCTTACAAGTTTTTCTAGGTGTTCAAAAATCTAAAAAGTATTAATGTCTACAAAAGGTCTAATATGCCTATGTTCCAGGACTTTTCTTTCAATCAAAAAAATGGCTTACACTGTTCAAAACATTTGTCTAATATTTTGATAAATAAGTAAAGTAAATTTGATATGGGATTACTCATTCATGAGTACTTTTGTTTGATATCTGATTGATATACTAAGGTCTGTATAAGTTTGTACTAAAGTCTGTATAAGATTGTAAAAATCAGTCATGTGTTAAAGAGACAAAAATTTCTTAAACATAAGTTTACCCATAACATTTAGTTTATTAAGATTTAAATTTTCTAGAGCAGGCAACCATAAAAATTAAACAACTGTTTAATTAAGAACTGTTATTTTAGAGCACTGTACTGCCATTTCTTTAAAAGCTAAACTTGGTTAATGTAGAAACATCAATGTAATTGTGATGCTATTAATGTGCTCATATCTTCCAGTTACAAAACTCTATAAGGTAGAAACTTTAAAAGAGCATTATATCAAGCAGGTGTTCTGAAGTTGTATGGTAAATAAAATATATATTGGGGATTTATTTACCTGTTATCAATAATATATGTAAAGTTTTATGTTACTTTTTACATTGTGGAACAATTTAAATGTATTTTTAAGTTAATGAGACCCTAATCTATGTAAAGGTTAAAATCTTTCAGCCGTACTTTAATTCATGTTTTAAATGTGATATCATATGGTGTGAGCTAATGTTCATGTGACCTCAAAAAATTTATGTAAACTTTGTAAAATAATATTTAAAAAACAAAGATCAGCTTTAGAACTAAAGCATTTAAGGTTTATAAGGAGCCCTGCTTACCTGAGATAAGACTCTGTGTCCCATCTTACTTCATGTGAGAATGACTACGAAAGCAGTAGGTCAGATTTTATTTCATTTAAAGTTATGTTCAAATTTTTTTTTCTGTCAAGATTACTAGGATCTCAAAAAGATGATATAATATATAACTCACCCAAAAAATTCAGGGTAGCTATTACATGAACTAAGTATTTTTACTCTTGTTAAAATAATTTTATTTTTTAATTTCCTTATAAGTGATCTAAAGATTCCCTGTTGGTGTTTTACAGAAGTGTTGCTTTAAGAACACAACATGGGTTAATTTAAGATAATAAGTCATCAACTACAAGACAGACAGAATAATAAGATCCCAATTAATAATATATAAATAATTATAAACTTATAGACATTAAAGCACAGTTCTCTTAATATATGGCTGTTAAAATTCATTTGCTGGTTGTTTCGGATTAGGATTGAAAATTAAAGTTAAATAAAAAGGTCCAAAAAAACCGATATTTGACTCTTGCCCTCTGAGTCAGTCTGAATCCAGGGAACAAGGGATTTCTCTATGAGCTTTGCAACTCTGGGCCACATAACCTCCCGATCAGAGAGATTAATGAGACCACTGGAGAACAGAAAGCCAATCAGTGCATTTGCTACAAAGAGGTGAGTCATCAGGAAAGGGAGACATCCCTGATGCTCCTGAGGGAAGCCACATGGTCAAGCAAGACCTGGACCCACATAGCTCAAATTGCACTAGCAGAACTGAGAAGCTGCTCTCAAGTTTCCCAAAAAATGACTCCCATAAAAGTTCAGCTGACTGCTAACAATAGATAGAAACAAAAGTCAGTTTGACTGCTTCATCTTAAACACTTAGCAAAGACAGTTAAAACCAAAATACAGCCAATCCTGGGCATTTTAAATAATAATAATAATAATAATAATAATAATAATAATAATAATAATATTTTAAGGTATACACTTTATGTTAGCCTCCCAAAATAAATAAAACTGTTGGCTACAAAGAAGGATTCTCAGAGAGGAATGCCTGATAACTATAAAAATAGACTATCAAGAGGAGCTGCCAGAGGCAGAAGTTTTTAGTTTAAGGCCTACAGATATTCCTAACCTACACAGGTAGGCTTGGTGTTTGCTAGTACAATTATCCAGCCCTGAGTAACAGAATTAAATGTTTCTCTATTAAACACAGAGGTCATACTAGTGAAAGGATTCTGCAAAATCAGATGACATTAAATTATTAAACTGTATATTATGGGGAGGGACAACTGTATCACTAAAAGTTAAATATTAAGTTCAAAGTCCTGATAATTGGGGATATTAAAGACTGGTGAGGGTACTTCATACAGTGACATGATCCAGCTACTGCAACATTTATTCAATACTCATGTTTTTTGTTTCTCTCATAGAAGAACCCATCCCCAGATGACTTTACAACCTGTTCTTCCTCAACAAGACTTCAAAAAGAACTGACTTCAAAAAGGCAACTCATGTCCCTCACGCCATGCACACTCATGTCACCCTTTCTCAGGTGAGAAAAAGCCAAAATGAGAGACGACTCTCTACTTACACCAATGGAGCCAAAAATAAATAGACTATCAATATAAGTAATTAATTAAGTCAGGTAATATCAGGGAGACTGGTTTTCGGTGAGTTCTAAAAATTTGGTGACTGTTAACTGAGGGATTAAAATTTCCTCAGTGCTTTTCCACTAACCTATCAAGGATTACAAAGGGACACATAAGAAAAGGGGGGAATGATACACCCAACCTTACCTTTTATTAAAATTGGGAGCCATCTTGCAACAAAACCATGAAAAAATCATTTTGCCTTTACTGTAAATTACTGCAAATTCTGAACCTGCTTGGAATGACTGCCCGTGCCTTCAACTCACCCGTGCATGGCTCTCTGACCAGATAGCAGCCCTCTCTGAAACTTTGTCACACCTCATAAATATTGGCCTTTTGTGGCCAGACAATGACCCTCTCTGAGGCTCTAATGGTCCTCATAAATTTTGATGTTGGGGCTAGCAAAAAAAAAAAAATGTAAACTCCCATTAGTGTGATGCTTGTCAGAGTTCTATTATCTGTTACCCCATTTTTGTGTAACTTTCTGGGCTACAAACCTGGGCTGTAGTAAAGGTGGGGTTGCTCTCTTGTTCTCGCAATTTTGGGAGGGAGTGGCAGCCCAGCCAGTGGAAATAATAAGCTTACTTTAATTTGATTTTAATTGGAGTCAGTGTTCTTTTCTTACATGCTGGTCTAAGAGGTAAACACTCCACAAACATAGAGCTCTGCTGGCCTAAACACTTCTTGAGAAACTGCCTCTGAGGTTGGATACTTTAAATATATTTTGTTGTCAGAAGGTTTAGCTTCTTTTCTAGTGAGACCATCAAAGCTGGGTCTGCATCTATGTGAATGGAGAGCATGATTTCTTATTTTCCAATGAACATGAGGCAGCAGTGCTGAATTATCTCTTGGTAGGTAAACTGTGGCCATTGGGGGCTAAGTGTCTCCCTGTGTGGACTGTGAAGCCATTTGATCATCCTCCATTTTTGTGGTGTTTCTTGGTGCTGCACTGGGAGTTTGGTATTTGCTTCACGAAATACAAGGAGTTCAACTGCGACACAGTACTGGAGGGAGTTCTGTCACGTGTGGTGGGTCAGAAACTGCAAGAGAATGCACCAACCAGGCTTCTATTTCACATAGCTTTTTCCTTGACCATACCCACCTGATTCTGAACATTGCCTTGAAACCTCTCCATATAATAAGATGCCTTAACATGTAAGGTTCTGCTGGATGCACCATGGCAGCCAAAAGGCATTTGGAAGTCAATTGGAAATCCAAACGGCCCCACCTCAGATATTTTATCACACACCTGCACACCACTGCTCTGGGCCCACTATTCAGCAGTGAAAATTACTGGCATCTCTGTTCTTCACCATTTTCATGAAACCCAGTCAATCAAGGCACTGTCTGGTACACTCATGATCAGCAACAGGAGATCCAAAGGTTCTCCAGTGCCACCTGGTCATGGGAGTTTTAAAAATTTCAGGGTGTTTATCTAGCCACTTTTCAAGGATGAAGTTGGAGAAACTGTGGGTTTCAATTCATTCAGGAACCATTTAATGTTGAGGAACCTCATTTCAATGAATGCTCTGGAGAACTCTCAAAGGCAAGGCTTCCCAAAGAGTAGCAAAACGGTCACATGAAGCCCAGCCCATTGAGGTCTACAATGTGAGGTCCATGTGTGTTTTGACTCTCAACTATGCCTGTCAAGTCTTTCAGAATAAAATCATGTGATATCCTGGCTGAGATTCCCAGTGATCAGTCGAAAGCCACCCTTGGCCTAGATTTCAGTTTCCAAGGGCGACTCTCATGCGTGGCATTCTAAAATCACAACACAATTCATGACAATACTTCTCTGAGGTCAGTTTCAGAACTCAGTCGCTAAGGGGAATCATACCAAAGTTCCAGCCCTGGTGGATCCAGTCATTTCTTCCAACTACTACACAAATGAACACAATTAAAACCAAAACAATCCCACATGGTCCTCACCTTCTTCCATATAGACACTCATTATAACCTCTGGCTGGAGGTTTCCATGAGGGGTGCAGCACAAGACGGTATCCAAAACAAGCTCCCTTGTCCCTTATTTGCTTAAAGTCAGCTAGGCCTGGACACCATTCCTGTGAACCAGGAGTGATAAAATAAGCCTGGCCTTAATACTGCTCTGCTTCTCCAATTTGAGGCCTACTGACTGTCAGGTATAGATTCTTTATGTGATTTGGAATAATGAAAAAACCCAAGCTCATATGGGCTAGCCTCTCCAGGGCTTTGAAGAACTCATTTGACTCAAAGGATCCATATTCTCACTTGATGGAGATCAGAAACCTATCAGAGTAAGGCAAGATACTCCATACACAGTGACTGATTTTTTGCCATTTTGGTTTTGAAAGCACACATGGAATCTTTCTTTAGTTCCAACAGGTGCTGAGAATTCAAGCCACTGCCTCACACAGGGCCAAGTGGCTGATTCAGACACATCCCTTTCCAAAGCAATTAAGAAAAGATACACAGGTGATGACCATTCATTTCCATTTGAAAACTGTTTTCTTAAGGCTTCACAAATTGGTGGACTGAGGCAAAGACCTTCCTGACACTCAGAGCAACAGAAAAATAGGTAAGCAAAAGGCCCAAAGCAGGGTTTCTCTACTGAGACTTTCTTTGTCACACTGTTATCTGAGTTTTCTGAGATGCTTGCTATTCCATTCAGCTATCCAGTACATGGACATGTCACAGAGCTTGGAGGTGGTACATATCTTGGACAGAAAACCATGAGCCTACCCTGGAGAGTGGCCAGAATTCAGGAAGAAAACAGGAACTTCAGAAATAGTGGGTGTTGCCCGTCCCTAAAGCAACCTGCAGTCCACTCATAAATTGGACAGGATGAATGTTGGCAAACTTTCTACTAGACAGGACACATCCATTGATGCATTATCTTTTATAATGTCTACAACCACGGACACAGTGGGATACACAGGCATACCAACAATCGCCTGGTCAAATGACTTACTATAAACAGTCCACTCCAAAACAAACAAACCGCCTTTCTTACCTATTCTCAGAACATGAGACTAAACCACAAAATCACAACCACACCCACAACGACACCTCCTTTATTCAAGTAGGTCTGTTACTAATTGGAATGTACTCTGACTGATGGGCCATACTATGTTTCCTTGAAATGGCCTGTCCTTCTCAGATCTGGTCTCCTTGGCCAACACTGTGAAGTTTTCAGGAGCCAGTGGTGAGCCACTACCTACTTTCTAAGGAAATTCCCCTTTTCAGAACTCTCCTGGCATTTGGCAATCCTCACATCAGTAGGTACCAAGGAAGACTTACTCTGTCCTTGGTTATTCCAAACAACTGAGCCCACTGGGAAAGAAACTGGGACTGACTCTGGGTGCCTGGCTTCCTGGATCCCAAGTTCAGAGAGATCCGTCATCAAGGAAGAGAGGTAGGTCACTTCATTCAGGAACTGAATGAGGTTACTGCCGTGGCAACCACTTTGTCCTAACAATTGCTTTCAAGGGTCCCATGAGATGGAGGCTGCCCCTACTTCCTGTGACACTTTCACAAGTTAGATTGGTATATCAACCATTGGCACCTGGGAACAGCTCTCCACACAGGCCTGGTTTGGTCCATCTTCTCTACATTAAGAAGAGAGAAGCTGATTCAGACACAACCCTTCATCCTGACCAGGTTGTTTGCCATGGAGGATGACTTTTGCTCTCTTAGGTCCTCCATAGCTGCTTACAACTTCTCCAGGAATCATTTCTGCATGGACCTTTGAGTTTCTCAGCATGTGGAAGATCCCCTATATTCCTGTATTGTAAGACCAACTCTATCCCTGCTCTTCTGTAAAGTTAAATTGACTGAACAGTGTATGGTTAGGTTAACTAACAGGTTCGATTTGGATTAGGAATCTTTCTGCGCGATGAATAATGGTATTGGGAAACTGCGATATTTACAAGAATATATAGGTGAAATATAAGTATGAAAACAGAAATCTAGCTAAGATATGAAGCCCAAAAGGGCATTGGGCCCTTGATTGGGATACGTAGCTTTGAATTATGTTCTGCACTGATGTGTCAGGTAAATCGATATACAATGGCTTAGGTCCTTGTACCATGGATGATTAAATGTAGAAGAGAACTTCCAGTCAAAAGGGATAGTCGGTAGGATTCGGAAGATTCTCAGTAGGTTTAGAAAGAAGAGTGAGTATAGGATTTGGACCAAATGTTGTTTAGCAATAGGGTTTCCAGTAGACAGTGAATGTTAATGTCAGCACAAGTGAAGAGACTGTCACAATGATGAACTGGGGAAAATAGTTAGGAAAGCTGATATCAATAGAGACATTACGAAATCAGGCAAAGTATAAAGTGAGTGATAGGATTAGATATTTTCAACAGGGTTGAGTTTGAATATATAATCTAAGAAAGAAACAAATATGTAGTGACCAATAGGATTGACATTTGACAGCATTAGGCAACCTGGACATGGATGTTTAGTAATCCATGCTCACTTTTCATTTAGTCTTTGCTACAATCTTAAGTGTGACCTTTGCTTTTTTTGTCCAGAATATTACTGTGATAAAACGTACATGTAGATCAGGTGACATGACTCTTTCTTCCACCATTTCTGGCAGCAACATTTTCAAGACGTATAAATTAGTAATGGGGGTAAAAAGAGGTGTACCCTTTGTCTGTGCATATAGAGATACTGCATGAATAGACCATACTGTGAATAAATAATATATCTGGTTCTGACTTTAAATAATGGATTGAAATTATATCTGAAAAAATACAGGAAATCTTATATTGACATACAAACATTCATTCCAACCAGTTATATATCTAATGGCCACATTAAGGTTATGGTTTATCATGAAGGGTGTGTGAGTTTTGCTTCAAAAGTGATTATGGAAATCGAAAATAATGTGTTTGGAAAGAAGTCTCATGAAAAGACCAGTCAAGAAACCTGGAGGAATACATGTTTCATGAAGCAGGAAGTGATTGTGAAACAAATGCGTATAAATTTGTGAACTTGTGGATGAAGTATATATTTCCTATGATTTGTAAAAACTGAAGAAATAGTAATGTACCAGTGTTGAATGAAAATAAACGTCAGAATACACATCATGTCCCATACGAATCTACTTGATTGATGTTAATCTGGGTCAGTTACTGTACAAATATTAGGATTTGTAAGCACCATTTACTGAAGTTAGTTTTCAGAACTATGAAACAAATGTGTATTTCAGGTGGATGAATATTTCTGAGAATAATTTTGTGAAAAGTTTTTTATAAATCCACATTTTTGAACATGGATGAACTTAGGGAGTGTATTTAAGAAACACATATTTCATATTTTAAAAATCAGGACAGTGTATATATATATATATATATATATATATATTCATAATTATATATATGTGTATATACATATATATGTGTCTATATATATATACACACACACACACACACACACACACACACACAAAACACACACACAGACATTTAAATGTAGTTATATATATGCCAATCGAAGTTCATCATAAAATATATAGCATCCACAGATGCAAAAATATTTATTTTACTGAACAAGGATTTATGTATAATGTTGTTCTACTAGAAAGCTCACCCATAGTTTGAATTTTCAGTTCCAACAGCGTTTAGAGGAGTGATCTCTTCTCACAAGTTGTATCTGCCAAGTCAGTCACCTCACAAAAATGAACGTGTGATACCAGGTAGAATTCTATATAAGCATATAAAAATAAATGTGCTGAATAGGCTACAGAGAAAGGGGGACAGGAATTCATTATTTGTTAACTTTAACAACACATGGAGAACTATTTCAATTAAAAATTGACTAGATTTATAACACGTACCATTTATCATGCAAATGGCAAGTCCAACTATACCCCATGCCTCCTCTAAACTGCTTGTATTTCTATTATGTTTGGGTTGTTTTTCTCCATCATGTTTGGATTAGTAGACAGAGTATAGTAGGGTATGGGTTATTGTCAGGGATACAGTATATTCAATGTAATATAGGAAAATGAATCCAATGTGTATAAAATATATGCTACACAATTATCTTCCCACTCTCATCCAGAACAATGCCTTTACATTACCTTCACCCCAAGTAAGACACAATTAGAGTAGAAGAGTTTGAAAATCCGTGAATGCATATCTGGGGTGGAAACAGTACTAAGAAACAAATAAGTATTTCAGGTGGATGAATATTTCTGAGAATAATCTTGTGAAAAGTTGATTATAAATCCACAACATAAATATGAATGAATTTAGGAAGTGTGTCATAAGACACATATTTCATGTTTTGAAAAATATTGAGAGTGTATCTATATATATATATATATATATATATATATATATATATATATATATATATTTATATACACAAACAGAGAGAGACATTAAAAATTGCAATATATATGCCAAACGAAATTCACCATGAAATGTATATCATCCACAGATCCAAATATATTCATTTTACTGAACATTGATTTATGTATAATGTTGTTCAACTAGGAAGCTCACTCACATTTGAATTAAATGTTCAAGCAGCATTTAGGAGGAGTGATCTCTTCTTCCAATTTGTATCTGCCAAATCAGCCACCTCACAAGAATGTACGTGTGGTACCAGGTAGGATTCTATATGTGCATATAAAAATACGTGTGCTGAATAGGCTACAGAGAAAGGGGGACAGGAATTCATTATTTGTTAACTTTAAAAACGCATGGAGAACTATTTCAACAAATAATTGACTAGATTTATAACTGCTACACTATACCATGCAAAAGGCAACTCCAACTATAAAACATACCTCCTCTAAACTGCCTGTATTTCTATTCTGTTTGTGTTATTTTTCTCCATCATATTAGGATTAGTAGTCAGAGTCTAATAGGGTATATGTTAGTTTCAGGGATTCAGCATTTCTAATGGAAAATAGGTATTGAATCCAATGTGTATGCAAATATGTGCTACACAAAATTCTTCCCACTTTCATCCAGTACAATGCCTTGACATTACATTCTTCTCAAGTAAGACACAATTAGAGGATAAGAGTTAGAAAATCTGTGAATATATATCTGGAATGGAGAATACTCAGGAGTTTACAACTTTGGAGGTGGTAGAGAAGATTCTAAAAGTAAGGGACAGGGTAAACATTCCACAAACATGCAGCTCTGGTGGCCTACATACTTTTTGAGAAACTGCCTCTAAGGGTGGGCACTTGAAATATTTGATGTTCTGAGGAGATTTAGTTCATTTGTAGAGAGACCATCAAAGCTGGGTCTGCATCTATGTTACTTGGAGGACATGGTTTCTTATTATCCAATGAACATGAGGCAGCAGTGCTGAATTCTCTCTTTGTAGGTAAACTATGGACACTGGGGTCTAAGTGTCTTTCAGTGTGGACTGTGAAGCCAATTGGTCATCCTCCACTTTTCGTGGTGTTTCTAGCTGCTCCACTGGGAGTTTGGTATTTACTTCAAGAAATACAAGGAGTTAAAATGGGACAGAGTGGTGGAGGGAGTTCTTTAAGGTATGGTGAGTCAGGGTCTTCAGGAGAATGCACCAACCCAGGTTCTATCCCACGTAGATTGCCCCCTTGAGAATAGCAATATGATTCTGAACATTGCAGTGAATCCTCTCCATATAACAAGATGCCTTTACATATATGGGTCTGCTGGCTGCACCATGTCAGTCACAAGCCATTTGGAAGCCAATGGCTGATCCACATGGCCACAACACAGATGTTTTATCAGACAATTGCATACCACTGCTCTAGGCCAACTACTCACCAGGCTCCAACTTACTGGCATATCTGTTCTACACCATTTTCATGAAACAAAGTCAATCAAGGCAGTATCTGCTATACTCAGGATCAGAAACAGGACATCCAAAGTTTTTTCAGTGCCAGCTGAACATGAAAATATCAAAAATTTCATGGTAATTTTCTAGCCATTTTTCACGGATGAAGTTTGCGGCTCTGAGGGCTTCAATTATTTCAGGAACCATTAAATGGTGAAGAAGCTAATTTCAATGAAAGCACTGGAGCACTCTCACAGGCAAGGTTTCCCTAAGGGTGGCCAAAATGTCACATGAAGCCAGGCCCATTGAGATCTACAATGTGAGGTTCATGTGTGTTTTAAACTCAAATATTGCTGCCAAGTCTTTAAGAAAAATTGTATGTAATATCCGGGCTGAAATTCCCAGTGTTCTGTGGAAATCCAACCTGGGCCTAGATCTCAGGTTCCAAGGGCGACTCTCATGTGTGGCCTCCTAAAATCCCAACACAATTCATGGCAATACTTCTCTGAGGTCAGTTAAAGAACTCAGTCTCTAAGGGGAATCACACCAGAGTTCAAGCCCAGTGGAACAGTCATCTCTTCCAACCGCCACACAAATGACCACAATTAAAACCAAAACACTCCCACATGGTCCTCATCTTCTTCCATATAGACACTCCTTATAACGTCTGGCTGGAGTTTTCAATGAGGTCCACAGCCCAAGTCAGTGTCCAAATTAAGGTCCTGTTCCCCTCATTTGTCTAACATCAAGGTGAACTGGACACACTTCCTGTAAACCAGGAGTGATCAATTAGGCCTGCCATTAATACTGCTCAGCTTTTTCAATTTGAGGCCTTCTGACTCTGTGGTTTAGATTCTTTATGTGAATTTGAGTCATGAGAAAACACAAGCCCATCTGCAGAGATTTGAAGAACTCATTTGGCCCAAAGGATTCCTATTCTCCCTTGATGGAATTCAGGATCCTAAGAGAGGAAGGTAAAAGAATTCATTCACAATGAGTGAATATTTGCCATTTTGGTTTTGGATGGACACATGGGATCTTTCTTTTAATCCATCAGGTGCTAAGAATCTAAGCCACTGCCTCACACAGGGCCAAGAGGCTGATTCAGACACATCCTTTTCCAAAGCAATTAAGCAAAGAGCCACAGGTGATGCCCATTCATTTCCATTTGAAAACTGTTTTCTTCAGGGTTCACAAAGGTGTGGCCTGAGGCAAAGACCTTCCTGACACTCAGAGCAACAGAAAAATAGGTAAGCAAAAGGCCCAAAGCAGGGTTTCTCTACTGAGACTTTCTTTGTCACACTGATATCTGAGTTTTCTGAGATGCTTGCTATTCCCTTCAGCTATCCATTATATGGCAATGTCACAGAGCTTGGAGGTGGTACATATCTTGGACAGAAAACCATGAGCCTGCTCTGAAGAGTGGCCAGGATTCACTAAGAAAACAGGAACTCCGGAAGATAGTAAGTGTTGCCCGTCTCTAAAGCAATCTGCAGTCCACTCATAAATTGGGCAGGATGAATGTTGGCAAGCTTTCTACTAGACAGGACACATCCATTGATGCATTATCTTTTATAATGTCTACAACCACGGACACAGTGAGATACACAGGCATACAAACAATCCCCTTGTCAAATGACTTACTATAAACAGTCCACTCCAAAACAAACAAACCGCCTTTCTTACCTATTCTCAGAACATGAGACTAAACCACAAAATCACAACCACACCCACAACGACACCTCCTTTATTCAAGTAGGTCTGTGACTAATTGGAATGTACTCTGACTGATGGGCCATACTTTGTTTCCTTGAAATGGCCTGTCCTTCTCAGATCGGGTATCCTTGGCCAACACTGTGAAGTTTTCAGGAGCCAGTGGTGAGCCACTACCTGCTTTCTCAGGAAATTCCCCTTTTCAGAGCTCTCCTGGCATTTGGCAATCCTCACATCAGTAGGTACCAAGAAGACTTACTCTGTCCTTGGTTATTCTAAACAACTGAGCCCACTGGGAAAGAAACTGGGACTGACTCTGGGTGCCTGGCTTTCTGGATCCCAAGTTCAGAGAGATCCGTCATCAAGGAAGAGAGGTAGGTCACTTCATTCAGGAACTGAATGAGGTTACTGCCGTGGCAACCACTTTGTCCTAACAATTGCTTTCAAGGGTCCCATGAGATGGAGGCTGCCCCTACTTCCTGTGACACTTTCACAAGTTAGATTGGTATATCAACCATTGGCACCTGGGAACAGCTCTCCACACAGGCCTGGTTTGGTCCATCTTCTCTACATTAAGAAGAGAGAAGCTGATTCAGACACAACCCTTCATCCTGACCAGGTTGTTTGCCATGGAGGATGACTTTTGCTCTCTTAGGTCCTCCATAGCTGCTTACAACTTCTCCAGGAATCATTTCTGCATGGACCTTTGAGTTTCTCAGCATGTGGAAGATCCCCTATATTCCTGTATTGTAAGACCAACTCTATCCCTGCTCTTCTGTAAAGTTAAATTGACTGAACAGTGTATGGTTAGGTTAACTAACAGGTTCGATTTGGATTAGGAATCTTTCTGCGCGATGAATAATGGTATTGGGAAACTGCGATATTTACAAGAATATATAGGTGAAATATAAGTATGAAAACAGAAATCTAGCTAAGATATGAAGCCCAAAAGGACATTGGGCCCTTGATTGGGATACGTAGCTTTGAATTATGTTCTGCACTGATGTGTCAGGTAAATCGATATACAATGGCTTAGGTCCTTGTACCATGGATGATTAAATGTAGAAGAGAACTTCCAGTCAAAAGGGATAGTCGGTAGGATTCGGAAGATTCTCAGTAGGTTTAGAAAGAAGAGTGAGTATAGGATTTGGACCAAATGTTGTTTAGCAATAGGGTTTCCGGTAGACAGTGAATGTTAATGTCAGCACAAGTGAAGAGACTGTCACAATGATGAACTGGGGAAAATAGTTAGGAAAGCTGATATCAATAGAGACATTACGAAATCAGGCAAAGTATAAAGTGAGTGATAGGATTAGATATTTTCAACAGGGTTGAGTTTGAATATATAATCTAAGAAAGAAACAAATATGTAGTGACCAATAGGATTGACATTTGACAGCATTAGGCAACCTGGACATGGATGTTTAGTAATCCATGCTCACTTTTCATTTAGTCTTTGCTACAATCTTAAGTGTGACCTTTGCTTTTTTTCTCCAGAATATTACTGTGATAAAACGTACATGTAGATCAGGTGACATGACTCTTTCTTCCACCATTTCTGGCAGCAACATTTTCAAGACGTATAAATTAGTAATGGGGGTAAAAAGAGGTGTACCCTTTGTCTGTGCATATAGAGATACTGCATGAATAGACCATACTGTGAATAAATAATATATCTGGTTCTGACTTTAAATAATGGATTGAAATTATATCTGAAAAAATACAGGAAATCTTATATTGACATACAAACATTCATTCCAACCAGTTATATATCTAATGGCCACATTAAGGTTATGGTTTATCATGAAGGGTGTGTGAGTTTTGCTTCAAAAGTGATTATGGAAATCGAAAATAATGTGTTTGGAAAGAAGTCTCATGAAAAGACCAGTCAAGAAACCTGGAGGAATACATGTTTCATGAAGCAGGAAGTGATTGTGAAACAAATGCGTATAAATTTGTGAACTTGTGGATGAAGTATATATTTCCTATGATTTGTAAAAACTGAAGAAATAGTAATGTACCAGTGTTGAATGAAAATAAACGTCAGAATACACATCATGTCCCATACGAATCTACTTGATTGATGTTAATCTGGGTCAGTTACTGTACAAATATTAGGATTTGTAAGCACCATTTACTGAAGTTAGTTTTCAGAACTATGAAACAAATGTGTATTTCAGGTGGATGAATATTTCTGAGAATAATTTTGTGAAAAGTTTTTTATAAATCCACATTTTTGAACATGGATGAACTTAGGGAGTGTATTTAAGAAACATATATTTCATATTTTAAAAATCAGGACAGTGTATATATATATATATATATATTCATAATTATATATATGTGTATATACATATATATGTGTCTATATATATATACACACACACACACACACACACACACACACACAAAACACACACACAGACACTTAAATGTAGTTATATATATGCCAACCGAAGTTCATCATAAAATATATAGCATCCACAGATGCAAAAATATTTATTTTACTGAACAAGGATTTATGTATAATGTTGTTCTACTAGAAAGCTCACCCATAGTTTGAATTTTCAGTTCCAACAGCGTTTAGAGGAGTGATCTCTTCTCACAAGTTGTATCTGCCAAGTCAGTCACCTCACAAAAATGAACGTGTGATACCAGGTAGAATTCTATATAAGCATATAAAAATAAATGTGCTGAATAGGCTACAGAGAAAGGGAGAGGAATTTACATATTTGTTAACTTTAACAACACATGGAGAACTATTTCAATTAAAAATTGACTAGATTTATAACACGTACCATTTATCATGCAAATGGCAAGTCCAACTATACCCCATGCCTCCTCTAAACTGCTTGTATTTCTATTATGTTTGGGTTGTTTTTCTCCATCATGTTTGGATTAGTAGACAGAGTATAGTAGGGTATGGGTTATTGTCAGGGATACAGTATATTCAATGTAATATAGGAAAATGAATCCAATGTGTATAAAATATATGCTACACAATTATCTTCCCACTCTCATCCAGAACAATGCCTTTACATTACCTTCACCCCAAGTAAGACACAATTAGAGAAGAAGAGTTTGAAAATCCGTGAATGCATATCTGGGGTGGAAACAGTACTAAGAAACAAATAAGTATTTCAGGTGGATGAATATTTCTGAGAATAATCTTGTGAAAAGTTGATTATAAATCCACAACATAAATATGAATGAATTTAGGAAGTGTGTCATAAGACACATATTTCATGTTTTGAAAAATATTGAGAGTGTATATATATATATATATATATATATATATATATATATATATATATTTATATACACAAACAGAGAGAGACATTAAAAATTGCAATATATATGCCAAACGAAATTCACCATGAAATGTATATCATCCACAGATCCAAATATATTCATTTTACTGAACATTGATTTATGTATAATGTTGTTCAACTAGGAAGCTCACTCACATTTGAATTAAATGTTCAAGCAGCATTTAGGAGGAGTGATCTCTTCTTCCAATTTGTATCTGCCAAATCAGCCACCTCACAAGAATGTACGTGTGGTACCAGGTAGGATTCTATATGTGCATATAAAAATACGTGTGCTGAATAGGCTACAGAGAAAGGGGGACAGGAATTCATTATTTGTTAACTTTAAAAACGCATGGAGAACTATTTCAACAAATAATTGACTAGATTTATAACTGCTACACTATACCATGCAAAAGGCAACTCCAACTATAAAACATACCTCCTCTAAACTGCCTGTATTTCTATTCTGTTTGTGTTATTTTTCTCCATCATATTAGGATTAGTAGTCAGAGTCTAATAGGGTATATGTTAGTTTCAGGGATTCAGCATTTCTAATGGAAAATAGGTATTGAATCCAATGTGTATGCAAATATGTGCTACACAAAATTCTTCCCACTTTCATCCAGTACAATGCCTTGACATTACATTCTTCTCAAGTAAGACACAATTAGAGGATAAGAGTTAGAAAATCTGTGAATATATATCTGGAATGGAGAATACTCAGGAGTTTACAACTTTGGAGGTGGTAGAGAAGATTCTAAAAGTAAGGGACAGGGTAAACATTCCACAAACATGCAGCTCTGGTGGCCTACATACTTTTTGAGAAACTGCCTCTAAGGGTGGGCACTTGAAATATTTGATGTTCTGAGGAGATTTAGTTCATTTGTAGAGAGACCATCAAAGCTGGGTCTGCATCTATGTTACTTGGAGGACATGGTTTCTTATTATCCAATGAACATGAGGCAGCAGTGCTGAATTCTCTCTTTGTAGGTAAACTATGGACACTGGGGTCTAAGTGTCTTTCAGTGTGGACTGTGAAGCCAATTGGTCATCCTCCACTTTTCGTGGTGTTTCTAGCTGCTCCACTGGGAGTTTGGTATTTACTTCAAGAAATACAAGGAGTTAAAATGGGACAGAGTGGTGGAGGGAGTTCTTTAAGGTATGGTGAGTCAGGGTCTTCAGGAGAATGCACCAACCCAGGTTCTATCCCACGTAGATTGCCCCCTTGAGAATAGCAATATGATTCTGAACATTGCAGTGAATCCTCTCCATATAACAAGATGCCTTTACATATATGGGTCTGCTGGCTGCACCATGTCAGTCACAAGCCATTTGGAAGCCAATGGCTGATCCACATGGCCACAACACAGATGTTTTATCAGACAATTGCATACCACTGCTCTAGGCCAACTACTCACTAGGCTCCAACTTACTGGCATATCTGTTCTACACCATTTTCATGAAACAAAGTCAATCAAGGCAGTATCTGCTATACTCAGGATCAGAAACAGGACATCCAAAGTTTTTTCAGTGCCAGCTGAACATGAAAATATCAAAAATTTCATGGTAATTTTCTAGCCATTTTTCACGGATGAAGTTTGCGGCTCTGAGGGCTTCAATTATTTCAGGAACCATTAAATGGTGAAGAAGCTAATTTCAATGAAAGCACTGGAGCACTCTCACAGGCAAGGTTTCCCTAAGGGTGGCCAAAATGTCACATGAAGCCAGGCCCATTGAGATCTACAATGTGAGGTTCATGTGTGTTTTAAACTCAAATATTGCTGCCAAGTCTTTAAGAAAAATTGTATGTAATATCCGGGCTGAAATTCCCAGTGTTCTGTGGAAATCCAACCTGGGCCTAGATCTCAGGTTCCAAGGGCGACTCTCATGTGTGGCCTCCTAAAATCCCAACACAATTCATGGCAATACTTCTCTGAGGTCAGTTAAAGAACTCAGTCTCTAAGGGGAATCACACCAGAGTTCAAGCCCAGTGGAACAGTCATCTCTTCCAACCGCCACACAAATGACCACAATTAAAACCAAAACACTCCCACATGGTCCTCATCTTCTTCCATATAGACACTCCTTATAACGTCTGGCTGGAGTTTTCAATGAGGTCCACAGCCCAAGTCAGTGTCCAAATTAAGGTCCTGTTCCCCTCATTTGTCTAACATCAAGGTGAACTGGACACACTTCCTGTAAACCAGGAGTGATCAATTAGGCCTGCCATTAATACTGCTCAGCTTTTTCAATTTGAGGCCTTCTGACTCTGTGGTTTAGATTCTTTATGTGAATTTGAGTCATGAGAAAACACAAGCCCATCTGCAGAGATTTGAGGAACTCATTTGGCCCAAAGGATTCCTATTCTCCCTTGATGGAATTCAGGATCCTAAGAGAGGAAGGTAAAAGAATTCATTCACAAAGAGTGAATATTTGCCATTTTGGTTTTGGATGGACACATGGGATCTTTCTTTTAATCCATCAGGTGCTAAGAATCTAAGCCACTGCCTCACACAGGGCCAAGAGGCTGATTCAGACACATCCATTTCCAAAGCAATTAAGCAAAGAGCCACAGGTGATGCCCATTCATTTCCATTTGAAAACTGTTTTCTTCAGGGTTCACAAAGGTGTGGCCTGAGGCAAAGACCTTCCTGACACTCAGAGCAACAGAAAAATAGGTAAGCAAAAGGCCCAAAGCAGGGTTTCTCTACTGAGACTTTCTTTGTCACACTGATATCTGAGTTTTCTGAGATGCTTGCTATTCCCTTCAGCTATCCATTATATGGCAATGTCACAGAGCTTGGAGGTGGTACATATCTTGGACAGAAAACCATGAGCCTGCTCTGAAGAGTGGCCAGGATTCAGGAAGAAAACAGGAACTCCGGAAGATAGTAAGTGTTGCCCGTCTCTAAAGCAATCTGCAGTCCACTCATAAATTGGGCAGGATGAATGTTGGCAAGCTTTCTACTAGACAGGACACATCCATTGATGCATTATCTTTTATAATGTCTACAACCACGGACACAGTGAGATACACAGGCATACAAACAATCCCCTTGTCAAATGACTTACTATAAACAGTCCACTCCAAAACAAACAAACCGCCTTTCTTACCTATTCTCAGAACATGAGACTAAACCACAAAATCACAACCACACCCACAACGACACCTCCTTTATTCAAGTAGGTCTGTGACTAATTGGAATGTACTCTGACTGATGGGCCATACTTTGTTTCCTTGAAATGGCCTGTCCTTCTCAGATCGGGTATCCTTGGCCAACACTGTGAAGTTTTCAGGAGCCAGTGGTGAGCCACTACCTGCTTTCTCAGGAAATTCCCCTTTTCAGAGCTCTCCTGGCATTTGGCAATCCTCACATCAGTAGGTACCAAGAAGACTTACTCTGTCCTTGGTTATTCTAAACAACTGAGCCCACTGGGAAAGAAACTGGGACTGACTCTGGGTGCCTGGCTTTCTGGATCCCAAGTTCAGAGAGATCCGTCATCAAGGAAGAGAGGTAGGTCACTTCATTCAGGAACTGAATGAGGTTACTGCCGTGGCAACCACTTTGTCCTAACAATTGCTTTCAAGGGTCCCATGAGATGGAGGCTGCCCCTACTTCCTGTGACACTTTCACAAGTTAGATTGGTATATCAACCATTGGCACCTGGGAACAGCTCTCCACACAGGCCTGGTTTGGTCCATCTTCTCTACATTAAGAAGAGAGAAGCTGATTCAGACACAACCCTTCATCCTGACCAGGTTGTTTGCCATGGAGGATGACTTTTGCTCTCTTAGGTCCTCCATAGCTGCTTACAACTTCTCCAGGAATCATTTCTGCATGGACCTTTGAGTTTCTCAGCATGTGAAAGATCCCCTATATTCCTGTATTGTAAGACCAACTCTATCCCTGCTCTTCTGTAAAGTTAAATTGACTGAACAGTGTATGGTTAGGTTAACTAACAGGTTCGATTTGGATTAGGAATCTTTCTGCGCGATGAATAATGGTATTGGGAAACTGCGATATTTACAAGAATATATAGGTGAAATATAAGTATGAAAACAGAAATCTAGCTAAGATATGAAGCCCAAAAGGACATTGGGCCCTTGATTGGGATACGTAGCTTTGAATTATGTTCTGCACTGATGTGTCAGGTAAATCGATATACAATGGCTTAGGTCCTTGTACCATGGATGATTAAATGTAGAAGAGAACTTCCAGTCAAAAGGGATAGTCGGTAGGATTCGGAAGATTCTCAGTAGGTTTAGAAAGAAGAGTGAGTATAGGATTTGGACCAAATGTTGTTTAGCAATAGGGTTTCCGGTAGACAGTGAATGTTAATGTCAGCACAAGTGAAGAGACTGTCACAATGATGAACTGGGGAAAATAGTTAGGAAAGCTGATATCAATAGAGACATTACGAAATCAGGCAAAGTATAAAGTGAGTGATAGGATTAGATATTTTCAACAGGGTTGAGTTTGAATATATAATCTAAGAAAGAAACAAATATGTAGTGACCAATAGGATTGACATTTGACAGCATTAGGCAACCTGGACATGGATGTTTAGTAATCCATGCTCACTTTTCATTTAGTCTTTGCTACAATCTTAAGTGTGACCTTTGCTTTTTTTTCTCCAGAATATTACTGTGATAAAACGTACATGTAGATCAGGTGACATGACTCTTTCTTCCACATTTCTGGCAGCAACATTTTCAAGACGTATAAATTAGTAATGGGGGTAAAAAGAGGTGTACCCTTTGTCTGTGCATATAGAGATACTGCATGAATAGACCATACTGTGAATAAATAATATATCTGGTTCTGACTTTAAATAATGGATTGAAATTATATCTGAAAAAATACAGAAATCTTATATTGACATACAAACATTCATTCCAACCAGTTATATATCTAATGGCCACATTAAGGTTTATGGTTTATCATGAAGGGTGTGTGAGTTTTGCTTCAAAAGTGATTATGGAAATCGAAAATAATGTGTTTGGAAAGAAGTCTCATGAAAAGACCAGTCAAGAAACCTGGAGGAATACATGTTTCATGAAGCAGGAAGTGATTGTGAAACAAATGCGTATAAATTTGTGAACTTGTGGATGAAGTATATATTTCCTATGATTTGTAAAAACTGAAGAAATAGTAATGTACCAGTGTTGAATGAAAATAAACGTCAGAATACACATCATGTCCCATACGAATCTACTTGATTGATGTTAATCTGGGTCAGTTACTGTACAAATATTAGGATTTGTAAGCACCATTTACTGAAGTTAGTTTTCAGAACTATGAAACAAATGTTGTATTTCAGGTGGATGAATATTTCTGAGAATAATTTTGTGAAAAGTTTTTTATAAATCCACATTTTGAACATGGATGAACTTAGGGAGTGTATTTAAGAAACATATATTTCATATTTTAAAAATCAGGACAGTGTATATATATATATATATATATATCATAATTATATATATGTGTATATACATATATATGTGTCTATATATATATACACACACACACACACACACACACACACACACAAAACACACACACAGACACTTAAATGTAGTTATATATATGCCAACCGAAGTTCATCATAAAATATATAGCATCCACAGATGCAAAAATATTTATTTTACTGAACAAGGATTTATGTATAATGTTGTTCTACTAGAAAGCTCACCCCATAGTTTGAATTTTCAGTTCCAACAGCGTTTAGAGAGTGATCTCTTCTCACAAGTTGTATCTGCCAAGTCAGTCACCTCACAAAAATGAACGTGTGATACCAGGTAGAATTCTATATAAGCATATAAAAATAAATGTGCTGAATAGGCTACAGAGAAAGGGAGAGGAATTTACATATTTGTTAACTTTAACAACACATGGAGAACTATTTCAATTAAAAATTGACTAGATTTATAACACGTACCATTTATCATGCAAATGGCAAGTCCAACTATACCCCATGCCTCCTCTAAACTGCTTGTATTTCTATTATGTTTGGGTTGTTTTTCTCCATCATGTTTGGATTAGTAGACAGAGTATAGTAGGGTATGGGTTATTGTCAGGGATACAGTATATTCAATGTAATATAGGAAAATGAATCCAATGTGTATAAAATATATGCTACACAATTATCTTCCCACTCTCATCCAGAACAATGCCTTTACATTACCTTCACCCCAAGTAAGACACAATTAGAGAAGAAGAGTTTGAAAATCCGTGAATGCATATCTGGGGTGGAAACAGTACTAAGAAACAAATAAGTATTTCAGGTGGATGAATATTTCTGAGAATAATCTTGTGAAAAGTTGATTATAAATCCACAACATAAATATGAATGAATTTAGGAAGTGTGTAATAAGACACATATTTCATGTTTTGAAAAATATTGAGAGTGTATCTATCTATCTATATATATATATATATATATATATATATATATATATATATATATACATATTTATATACACAAACAGAGAGAGACATTAAAAATTGCAATATATTGCCAAACGAAATTCACCATGAAATGTATATCATCCACAGATCCAAATATATTCATTTTACTGAACATTGATTTATGTATAATGTTGTTCAACTAGGAAGCTCACTCACATTTGAATTAAATGTTCAAGCAGCATTTAGGAGGAGTGATCTCTTCTTCCAATTTGTATCTGCCAAATCAGCCACCTCACAAGAATGTACGTGTGGTACCAGGTAGGATTCTATATGTGCATATAAAAATACGTGTGCTGAATAGGCTACAGAGAAAGGGGGACAGGAATTCATTATTTGTTAACTTTAAAAACGCATGGAGAACTATTTCAACAAATAATTGACTAGATTTATAACTGCTACACTATACCATGCAAAAGGCAACTCCAACTATAAAACATACCTCCTCTAAACTGCCTGTATTTCTCTTCTGTTTGTGTTATTTTTCTCCATCATATTAGGATTAGTAGTCAGAGTCTAATAGGGTATTTGTTAGTTTCAGGGATTCAGCATTTCTAATGGAAAATAGGTATTGAATCCAATGTGTATGCAAATATGTGCTACACAAAATTCTTCCCACTTTCATCCAGAACAATGCCTTGACATTACATTCTTCTCAAGTAAGACACAATTAGAGGATAAGAGTTAGAAAATCTGTGAATATATATCTGGAATGGAGAATACTCAGGAGTTTACAACTTTGGAGGTGGTAGAGAAGATTCTAAAAGTAAGGGACAGGGTAAACATTACACAAACATGCAGCTCTGGTGGCCTACATACTTTTTGAGAAACTGCCTCTAAGGGTGGGCACTTGAAATATTTGATGTTCTGAGGAGATTTAGTTCATTTGTAGAGAGACCATCAAAGCTGGGTCTGCATCTATGTTACTTGGAGGACATGGTTTCTTATTATCCAATGAACATGAGGCAGCAGTGCTGAATTCTCTCTTTGTAGGTAAACTATGGACACTGGGGTCTAAGTGTCTTTCAGTGTGGACTGTGAAGCCAATTGGTCATCCTCCACTTTTCGTGGTGTTTCTCGCTGCTCCACTGGGAGTTTGGTATTTACTTCAAGAAATACAAGGAGTTAAAATGGGACAGAGTGGTGGAGGGAGTTCTTTAAGGTATGGTGAGTCAGGGTCTTCAGGAGAATGCACCAACCCAGGTTCTATCCCACGTAGATTGCCCCCTTGAGAATAGCAATATGATTCTGAACATTGCAGTGAATCCTCTCCATATAACAAGATGCCTTTACATATATGGGTCTGCTGGCTGCACCATGTCAGTCACAAGCCATTTGGAAGCCAATGGCTGATCCACATGGCCACAACACAGATGTTTTATCAGACAATTGCATACCACTGCTCTAGGCCAACTACTCACCAGGCTCCAACTTACTGGCATATCTGTTCTACACCATTTTCATGAAACAAAGTCAATCAAGGCAGTATCTGCTATACTCAGGATCAGAAACAGGACATCCAAAGTTTTTTCAGTGCCAGCTGAACATGAAAATATCAAAAATTTCATGGTAATTTTCTAGCCATTTTTCACGGATGAAGTTTGCGGCTCTGAGGGCTTCAATTATTTCAGGAACCATTAAATGGTGAAGAAGCTAATTTCAATGAAAGCACTGGAGCACTCTCACAGGCAAGGTTTCCCTAAGGGTGGCCAAAATGTCACATGAAGCCAGGCCCATTGAGATCTACAATGTGAGGTTCATGTGTGTTTTAAACTCAAATATTGCTGCCAAGTCTTTAAGAAAAATTGTATGTAATATCCGGGCTGAAATTCCCAGTGTTCTGTGGAAATCCAACCTGGGCCTAGATCTCAGGTTCCAAGGGCGACTCTCATGTGTGGCCTCCTAAAATCCCAACACAATTCATGGCAATACTTCTCTGAGGTCAGTTAAAGAACTCAGTCTCTAAGGGGAATCACACCAGAGTTCAAGCCCAGTGGAACAGTCATCTCTTCCAACCGCCACACAAATGACCACAATTAAAACCAAAACACTCCCACATGGTCCTCATCTTCTTCCATATAGACACTCCTTATAACGTCTGGCTGGAGTTTTCAATGAGGTCCACAGCCCAAGTCAGTGTCCAAATTAAGGTCCTGTTCCCCTCATTTGTCTAACATCAAGGTGAACTGGACACACTTCCTGTAAACCAGGAGTGATCAAATAGGCCTGCCATTAATACTGCTCAGCTTTTTCAATTTGAGGCCTTCTGACTCTGTGGTTTAGATTCTTTATGTGAATTTGAGTCATGAGAAAACACAAGCCCATCTGCAGAGATTTGAAGAACTCATTTGGCCCAAAGGATTCCTATTCTCCCTTGATGGAATTCAGGATCCTAACAGAGGAAGGTAAAAGAATTCATTCACAATGAGTGAATATTTGCCATTTTGGTTTTGGATGGACACATGGGATCTTTCTTTTAATCCATCAGGTGCTAAGAATCTAAGCCACTGCCTCACACAGGGCCAAGAGGCTGATTCAGACACATCCTTTTCCAAAGCAATTAAGCAAAGAGCCACAGGTGATGCCCATTCATTTCCATTTGAAAACTGTTTTCTTCAGGGTTCACAAAGGTGTGGCCTGAGGCAAAGACCTTCCTGACACTCAGAGCAACAGAAAAATAGGTAAGCAAAAGGCCCAAAGCAGGGTTTCTCTACTGAGACTTTCTTTGTCACACTGATATCTGAGTTTTCTGAGATGCTTGCTATTCCCTTCAGCTATCCATTATATGGCAATGTCACAGAGCTTGGAGGTGGTACATATCTTGGACAGAAAACCATGAGCCTGCTCTGAAGAGTGGCCAGGATTCAGGAAGAAAACAGGAACTCCGGAAGATAGTAAGTGTTGCCCGTCCCTAAAGCAATCTGCAGTAGACTCATAAATTGGGCAGGATGAATGTTGGCAAGCTTTCTACTAGACAGGACACATCCATTGATGCATTATCTTTTATAATGTCTACAACCACGGACACAGTGAGATACACAGGCATACAAACAATCCCCTTGTCAAATGACTTACTATAAACAGTCCACTCCAAAACAAACAAACCGCCTTTCTTACCTATTCTCAGAACATGAGACTAAACCACAAAATCACAACCACACCCACAACGACACCTCCTTTATTCAAGTAGGTCTGTGACTAATTGGAATGTACTCTGACTGATGGGCCATACTTTGTTTCCTTGAAATGGCCTGTCCTTCTCAGATCGGGTATCCTTGGCCAACACTGTGAAGTTTTCAGGAGCCAGTGGTGAGCCACTACCTGCTTTCTCAGGAAATTCCCCTTTTCAGAGCTCTCCTGGCATTTGGCAATCCTCACATCAGTAGGTACCAAGAAGACTTACTCTGTCCTTGGTTATTCTAAACAACTGAGCCCACTGGGAAAGAAACTGGGACTGACTCTGGGTGCCTGGCTTTCTGGATCCCAAGTTCAGAGAGATCCGTCATCAAGGAAGAGAGGTAGGTCACTTCATTCAGGAACTGAATGAGGTTACTGCCGTGGCAACCACTTTGTCCTAACAATTGCTTTCAAGGGTCCCATGAGATGGAGGCTGCCCCTACTTCCTGTGACACTTTCACAAGTTAGATTGGTATATCAACCATTGGCACCTGGGAACAGCTCTCCACACAGGCCTGGTTTGGTCCATCTTCTCTACATTAAGAAGAGAGAAGCTGATTCAGACACAACCCTTCATCCTGACCAGGTTGTTTGCCATGGAGGATGACTTTTGCTCTCTTAGGTCCTCCATAGCTGCTTACAACTTCTCCAGGAATCATTTCTGCATGGACCTTTGAGTTTCTCAGCATGTGGAAGATCCCCTATATTCCTGTATTGTAAGACCAACTCTATCCCTGCTCTTCTGTAAAGTTAAATTGACTGAACAGTGTATGGTTAGGTTAACTAACAGGTTCGATTTGGATTAGGAATCTTTCTGCGCGATGAATAATGGTATTGGGAAACTGCGATATTTACAAGAATATATAGGTGAAATATAAGTATGAAAACAGAAATCTAGCTAAGATATGAAGCCCAAAAGGGCATTGGGCCCTTGATTGGGATACGTAGCTTTGAATTATGTTCTGCACTGATGTGTCAGGTAAATCGATATACAATGGCTTAGGTCCTTGTACCATGGATGATTAAATGTAGAAGAGAACTTCCAGTCAAAAGGGATAGTCGGTAGGATTCGGAAGATTCTCAGTAGGTTTAGAAAGAAGAGTGAGTATAGGATTTGGACCAAATGTTGTTTAGCAATAGGGTTTCCGGTAGACAGTGAATGTTAATGTCAGCACAAGTGAAGAGACTGTCACAATGATGAACTGGGGAAAATAGTTAGGAAAGCTGATATCAATAGAGACATTACAAAATCAGGCAAAGTATAAAGTGAGTGATAGGATTAGATATTTTCAACAGGGTTGAGTTTGAATATATAATCTAAGAAAGAAACAAATATGTAGTGACCAATAGGATTGACATTTGACAGCATTAGGCAACCTGGACATGGATGTTTAGTAATCCATGCTCACTTTTCATTTAGTCTTTGCTACAATCTTAAGTGTGACCTTTGCTTTTTTTGTGCAGAATATTACTGTGATAAAACGTACATGTAGATAAGGTGACATGACTCTTTCTTCCACCATTTCTGGCAGCAACATTTTCAAGACGTATAAATTAGTAATGGGGGGAAAAAGAGGTGTACCCTTTGTCTGTGCATATAGAGATACTGCATGAATAGACCATACTGTGAATAAATAATATATCTGGTTCTGACTTTAAATAATGGATTGAAATTATATCTGAAAAAATACAGGAAATCTTATATTGACATACAAACATTCATTTCAACCAGTTATATATCTAATGGCCACATTAAGGTTATGGTTTATCATGAAGGGTGTGTGAGTTTTGCTTCAAAAGTGATTATGGAAATCGAAAATAATGTGTTTGGAAAGAAGTCTCATGAAAAGACCAGTCAAGAAACCTGGAGGAATACATGTTTCATGAAGCAGGAAGTGATTGTGAAACAAATGCGTATAAATTTGTGAACTTGTGGATGAAGTATATATTTCCTATGATTTGTAAAAACTGAAGCAATAGTAATGTACCAGTGTTGAATGAAAATAAACGTCAGAATACACATCATGTCCCATACGAATCTACTTGATTGATGTTAATCTGGGTCAGTTACTGTACAAATATTAGGATTTGTAAGCACCATTTACTGAAGTTAGTTTTCAGAACTATGAAACAAATGTGTATTTCAGGTGGATGAATATTTCTGAGAATAATTTTGTGAAAAGTTTTTTATAAATCCACATTTTTGAACATGGATGAACTTAGGGAGTGTATTTAAGAAACATATATTTCATATTTTAAAAATCAGGACAGTGTATATATATATATATATATATATATATATATATATATATATATATATTCATAATTATATATATGTGTATATACATATATATGTGTCTATATATATACACACACACACACACACACACACACACACACACACACAAAACACACACACAGACATTTAAATGTAGTTATATATATGCCAATCGAAGTTCATCATAAAATATATAGCATCCACAGATGCAAAAATATTTATTTTACTGAACAAGGATTTATGTATAATGTTGTTCTACTAGAAAGCTCACCCATAGTTTGAATTTTCAGTTCCAACAGCGTTTAGAGGAGTGATCTCTTCTCACAAGTTGTATCTGCCAAGTCAGTCACCTCACAAAAATGAACGTGTGATACCAGGTAGAATTCTATATAAGCATATAAAAATAAATGTGCTGAATAGGCTACAGAGAAAGGGGGACAGGAATTCATTATTTGTTAACTTTAACAACACATGGAGAACTATTTCAATTAAAAATTGACTAGATTTATAACACGTACCATTTATCATGCAAATGGCAAGTCCAACTATACCCCATGCCTCCTCTAAACTGCTTGTATTTCTATTATGTTTGGGTTGTTTTTCTCCATCATGTTTAAATTAGTAGACAGAGTATAGTAGGGTATGGGTTATTGTCAGGGATACAGTATATTCAATGTAATATAGGAAAATGAATCCAATGTGTATAAAATATATGCTACACAATTATCTTCCCACTCTCATCCAGAACAATGCCTTTACATTACCTTCACCCCAAGTAAGACACAATTAGAGTAGAAGAGTTTGAAAATCCGTGAATGCATATCTGGGGTGGAAACAGTACTAAGAAACAAATAAGTATTTCAGGTGGATGAATATTTCTGAGAATAATCTTGTGAAAAGTTGATTATAAATCCACAACATAAATATGAATGAATTTAGGAAGTGTGTAATAAGACACATATTTCATGTTTTGAAAAATATTGAGAGTGTATCTATATATATATATATATATATATATATATATATATATATATACATATTTATATACACAAACAGAGAGAGACATTAAAAATTGCAATATATATGCCAAACGAAATTCACCATGAAATGTATATCATCCACAGATCCAAATATATTCATTTTACTGAACATTGATTTATGTATAATGTTGTTCAACTAGGAAGCTCACTCACATTTGAATTAAATGTTCAAGCAGCATTTAGGAGGAGTGATCTCTTCTTCCAATTTGTATCTGCCAAATCAGCCACCTCACAAGAATGTACGTGTGGTACCAGGTAGGATTCTATATGTGCATATAAAAATACGTGTGCTGAATAGGCTACAGAGAAAGGGGGACAGGAATTCATTATTTGTTAACTTTAAAAACGCATGGAGAACTATTTCAACAAATAATTGACTAGATTTATAACTGCTACACTATACCATGCAAAAGGCAACTCCAACTATAAAACATACCTCCTCTAAACTGCCTGTATTTCTATTCTGTTTGTGTTATTTTTCTCCATCATATTAGGATTAGTAGTCAGAGTCTAATAGGGTATATGTTAGTTTCAGGGATTCAGCATTTCTAATGGAAAATAGGAAATTGAATCCAATGTGTATGCAAATATGTGCTACACAAAATTCTTCCCACTTTCATCCAGAACAACGCCTTGACATTACACTCTCCTCAAGTAAGACACAATTAGAGGATAAGAGTTAGAAAATCTGTGAATATATATCTGGAATGAAGAATACTCAGGAGTTTACAACTTTGGAGGAGGTAGAGAAGATTCTAAAAGTAAGGGACAGGGTAAACATTCCACAAACATGCAGCTCTGGTGGCCTACATACTTTTTGAGAGACTGCCTCTAAGGGTGGGCACTTGAAATATTTGATGTTCTGAGGAGATTTAGTTCATTTGTAGAGAGACCATCAAAGCTGGGTCTGCATCTATGTTACTTGGAGGACATGGTTTCTTATTATCCAATGAACATGAGGCAGCAGTGCTGAATTTTCTCTTTGTATGTAAACTATGGACACTGGGGTCTAAGTGTCTTTCAGTGTGGACTGTGAAGCCAATTGGTCATCCTCCACTTTTCGTGGTGTTTCTCGCTGCTCCACTGGGAGTTTGGTATTTGCTTCAAGAAATACAAGGAATTAAAATGGGACAGAGTGGTGGAGGGAGTTCTTTAAGGTGTGGTGAGTCAGGGTCTTCAGGAGAATGCACCAACCATGGTTCTATCCCACGTAGATTGCCCCCTTGAGAATAGCAATATGATTCTGAACATTGCAGTGAATCCTCTCCATATAACAAGATGCCTTTATATATATGGGTCTGCTGGCTGCACCATGTCAGTCACAAGCCATTTGGAAGCCAATGGCTGATCCACATGGCCACAACACAGATGTTTTATCAGACAATTTCATACCACTGCTCTAGGCCAACTACTCTCCAGGCTCCAACTTACTGGCATATCTGTTCTACACCATTTTCATGAAACAAAGTCAATCAAGGCAGTGTCTGGTATACTCAGGATCAGAAACAGGACATCCAAAGTTTTTTCAGTGCCAGCTGAACATGAAAATATCAAAAATTTCATGGTAATTTTCTAGCCATTTTTCACGGATGAAGTTTGCGACTCTGAGGGCTTCAATTAATTCAGGAACCATTAAATGGTGAAGAAGCTAATTTCAATGAAAGCACTGGAGCACTCTCACAGGCATGGTTTCCCTAAGGGTGGCCAAAATGTCACATGAAGCCAGGCCCATTGAGATCTACAATGTGAAGTCCATGTGTGTTTTAAACTCAAATATGGCTGCCAAGTCTTTAAGAAAAATTGTATGTATTATCCGGGCTGAAATTCCCAGTGTTCTGTGGAAATCCAACCTGGGCCTAGATCTCAGGTTCCAAGGGCGACTCTCATGTGTGGCCTCCTAAAATCCCAACACAATTCATGGCAATACTTCTCTGAGGTCAGTTAAAGAACTCAGTCTCTAAGGGGAATCACACCAGAGTTCAAGCCCAGTGGAACAGTCATCTCTTCCAACCGCCACACAAATGACCACAATTAAAACCAAAACACTCCCACATGGTCCTCATCTTCTTCCATATAGACACTCCTTATAACGTCTGGCTGGAGTTTTCAATGAGGTCCACAGCCCAAGTCAGTGTCCAAATTAAGGTCCTGTTCCCCTCATTTGTCTAACATCAAGGTGGCCTGGACACACTTCCTGTAAACCAGGAGTGATCAAATAGGCCTGCCATTAATACTGCTCAGCTTTTTCAATTTGAGGCCTTCTGACTCTGTGGTTTAGATTCTTTATGTGAATTTGAGTCATGAGAAAACACAAGCCCCTCTGCAGAGATTTGAAGAACTCATTTGGCCCAAAGGATTCCTATTCTCCCTTGATGGAATTCAGGATCCTAACAGAGGAAGGTAAAAGAATTCATTCACAATGAGTGAATATTTGCCATTTTGGTTTTGGATGGACACATGGGATCTTTCTTTTGATCCATCAGGTGCTAAGAATCTAAGCCACTGCCTCACACAGGGCCAAGAGGCTGATTCAGACACATCCTTTTCCAAAGCAATTAAGCAAAGAGCCACAGGTGATGCCCATTCATTTCCATTTGAAAACTGTTTTCTTCAGGGTTCACAAAGGTGTGGCCTGAGGCAAAGACCTTCCTGACACTCAGAGCAACAGAAAAATAGGTAAGCAAAAGGCCCAAAGCAGGGTTTCTCTACTGAGACTTTCTTTGTCACACTGATATCTGAGTTTTCTGAGATGCTTGCTATTCCCTTCAGCTATCCATTATATGGCAATGTCACAGAGCTTGGAGGTGGTACATATCTTGGACAGAAAACCATGAGCCTGCTCTGAAGAGTGGCCAGGATTCAGGAAGAAAAAAGGAACTCCGGAAGATAGTAGGTGTTGCCCGTCCCTAAAGCAACCTGCAGTCCACTCATAAATTGGGCAGGATGAATATTGGCAAGCTTTCTACTAGACAGGACACATCCATTGATGCATTATCTTTTATAATGTCTACAACCACGGACACAGTGGGATACACAGGCATACAAACAATCGCCTTGTCAAATGACTTACTATAAACAGTCCACTCCAAAACAAACAAACCGCCTTTCTTACCTATTCTCAGAACATGAGACTAAACCACAAAATCACAACCACACCCACAACGACACCTCCTTTATTCAAGTAGGTCTGTGACTAATTGGAATGTACTCTGACTGATGGGCCATACTATGTTTCCTTGAAATGGCCTGTCCTTCTCAGATCTGGTATCCTTGGCCAACACTGTGAAGTTTTCAGGAGCCAGTGGTGAGCCACTACCTGCTTTCTCAGGAAATTCCCCTTTTCAGAGCTCTCCTGGCCTTTGGCGGTCCTCACATCAGTAGGTACCAAGGAAGACTTACTCTGTCCTTGGTTATTCCAAACAACTGAGCCCACTGGGAAAGAAACTGGGACTGACTCTGGGTGCCTGGCTTCCTGGATCCCAAGTTCAGAGAAATCCGTCATCAAGGAAGAGAGGTAGGTCACTTCATTCAGGAACTGAATGAGGTTACTGCCGTGGCAACCACTTTGTCCTAACAATTGCTTTCAAGGGTCCCATGAGATGGAGGCTGCCCCTACTTCCTGTGACACTTTCACAAGTTAGATTGGTATATCAACCATTGGCACCTGGGAACAGCTCTCCACACAGGCCTCGTTTGGTCCATCTTCTCTACATTAAGAAGAGAGAAGCTGATTCAGACACATCCCTTCATCCTGACCAGGTTGTTTGCCATGGAGGATGACTTTTGGTCTCTTAGGTCCTCCATAGCTGCTTACAACTTCTCCAGGAATCATTTCTGCATGGACCTTTGAGTTTCTCAGCATGTGGAAGATCCCCTATATTCCTGTATTGTAAGACCAACTCTATCCCTGCTCTTCTGTAAAGTTAAATTGACTGAACAGTGTATGGTTAGGTTAACTAACATGTTCGATTTGGATTAGGAATCTTTCTGCGCGATGAATAATGGTATTGGGAAACTGCGATATTTACAAGAATATATAGGTGAAATATAAGTATGAAAACAGAAATCTAGCTAAGATATGAAGCCCAAAAGGGCATTGGGCCCTTGATTGGGATACGTAGCTTTGAATAATGTTCTGCACTGATGTGTCACGTAAATCGATATACAATGGCTTAGGTCCTTGTACCATGGATGATTACATGTAGAAGAGAACTTCCAGTCAAAAGGGATAGTCGGTAGGATTCGGAAGATTCTCAGTAGGTTTAGAAAGAAGAGTGAGTATAGGATTTGGACCAAATGTTGTTTAGCAATAGGGTTTCCAGTAGACAGTGAATGTTAATGTCAGCACAAGTGAAGAGACTGTCACAATGATGAACTGGGGAAAATAGTTAGGAAAGCTGATATCAATAGAGACATTACGAAATCAGGCAAAGTATAAAGTGAGTGGTAGGATTAGATATTTTCAACAGGGTTGAGTTTGAATATATAATCTAAGAAAGAAACAAATATGTAGTGACCAATAGGATTGACATTTGACAGCATTAGGCAACCTGGACATGGATGTTTAGTAATCCATGCTCACTTTTCATTTAGTCTTTGCTACAATCTTAAGTGTGACCTTTGCTTTTTTTGTTCAGAATATTACTGTGATAAAACGTACATTTAGATCAGGTGACATGACTATTTCTTCCACCATTTCTGGCAGCAACATATTCAAGACGTATAAATTAGTAATGGGGGTAAAAAGAGGTGTACCCTTTGTCTGTGCATATAGAGATACTGCATGAATAGACCATACTGTGAATAAATAATATATCTGGTTCTGACTTTAAATAATGGATTGAAATTATATCTGAAAAAATACAGGAAATCTTATATTGACATACAAACATTCATTCCAACCAGTTATATATCTAATGGCCACATTAAGGTTATGGTTTATCATGAAGGGTGTGTGAGTTTTGCTTCAAAAGTGATTATGGAAATCGAAAATAATGTGTTTGGAAAGAAGTCTCATGAAAAGACCAGTCAAGAAACCTGGAGGAATACATGTTTCATGAAGCAGGAAGTGATTGTGAAACAAATGCGTATAAATTTGTGAACTTGTGGATGAAGTATATATTTCCTATGATTTGTAAAAACTGAAGAAATAGTAATGTACCAGTGTTGAATGAAAATAAACGTCAGAATACACATCATGTCCCATACGAATCTACTTGATTGATGTTAATCTGGGTCAGTTACTGTACAAATATTAGGATTTGTAAGCACCATTTACTGAAGTTAGTTTTCAGAACTATGAAACAAATGTGTATTTCAGGTGGATGAATATTTCTGAGAATAATTTTGTGAAAAGTTTTTTATAAATCCACATTTTTGAACATGGATGAACTTAGGGAGTGTATTTAAGAAACATATATTTCATATTTTAAAAATCAGGACAGTGTATATATATATATATATATATATATATATATATATATATATTCATAATTATATATATGTGTATATACATATATATGTGTCTATATATATATACACACACACACACACACACACACACACACACACAAAACACACACACAGACATTTAAATGTAGTTATATATATGCCAATCGAAGTTCATCATAAAATATATAGCATCCACAGATGCAAAAATATTTATTTTACTGAACAAGGATTTATGTATAATGTTGTTCTACTAGAAAGCTCACCCATAGTTTGAATTTTCAGTTCCAACAGCGTTTAGAGGAGTGATCTCTTCTCACAAGTTGTATCTGCCAAGTCAGTCACCTCACAAAAATGAACGTGTGATACCAGGTAGAATTCTATATAAGCATATAAAAATAAATGTGCTGAATAGGCTACAGAGAAAGGGGGACAGGAATTCATTATTTGTTAACTTTAACAACACATGGAGAACTATTTCAATTAAAAATTGACTAGATTTATAACACGTACCATTTATCATGCAAATGGCAAGTCCAACTATACCCCATGCCTCCTCTAAACTGCTTGTATTTCTATTATGTTTGGGTTGTTTTTCTCCATCATGTTTGGATTAGTAGACAGAGTATAGTAGGGTATGGGTTATTGTCAGGGATACAGTATATTCAATGTAATATAGGAAAATGAATCCAATGTGTATAAAATATATGCTACACAATTATCTTCCCACTCTCATCCAGAACAATGCCTTTACATTACCTTCACCCCAAGTAAGACACAATTAGAGTAGAAGAGTTTGAAAATCCGTGAATGCATATCTGGGGTGGAAACAGTACTAAGAAACAAATAAGTATTTCAGGTGGATGAATATTTCTGAGAATAATCTTGTGAAAAGTTGATTATAAATCCACAACATAAATATGAATGAATTTAGGAAGTGTGTAATAAGACACATATTTCATGTTTTGAAAAATATTGAGAGTGTATCTATCTATCTATATATATATATATATATATATATATATATATATATATACATATTTATATACACAAACAGAGAGAGACATTAAAAATTGCAATATATATGCCAAACGAAATTCACCATGAAATGTATATCATCCACAGATCCAAATATATTCATTTTACTGAACATTGATTTATGTATAATGTTGTTCAACTAGGAAGCTCACTCACATTTGAATTAAATGTTCAAGCAGCATTTAGGAGGAGTGATCTCTTCTTCCAATTTGTATCTGCCAAATCAGCCACCTCACAAGAATGTACGTGTGGTACCAGGTAGGATTCTATATGTGCATATAAAAATACGTGTGCTGAATAGGCTACAGAGAAAGGGGGACAGGAATTCATTATTTGTTAACTTTAAAAACGCATGGAGAACTATTTCAACAAATAATTGACTAGATTTATAACTGCTACACTATACCATGCAAAAGGCAACTCCAACTATAAAACATACCTCCTCTAAACTGCCTGTATTTCTATTCTGTTTGTGTTATTTTTCTCCATCATATTAGGATTAGTAGTCAGAGTCTAATAGGGTATATGTTAGTTTCAGGGATTCAGCATTTCTAATGGAAAATAGGAAATTGAATCCAATGTGTATGCAAATATGTGCTACACAAAATTCTTCCCACTTTCATCCAGAACAATGCCTTGACATTACACTCTCCTCAAGTAAGACACAATTAGAGGATAAGAGTTAGAAAATCTGTGAATATATATCTGGAATGAAGAATACTCAGGAGTTTACAACTTTGGAGGAGGTAGAGAAGATTCTAAAAGTAAGGGACAGGGTAAACATTCCACAAACATGCAGCTCTGGTGGCCTACATACATTTTGAGAGACTGCCTCTAAGGGTGGGCACTTGAAATATTTGATGTTCTGAGGAGATTTAGTTCATTTGTAGAGAGACCATCAAAGCTGGGTCTGCATCTATGTTACTTGGAGGACATGGTTTCTTATTATCCAATGAACATGAGGCAGCAGTGCTGAATTTTCTCTTTGTATGTAAACTATGGACACTGGGGTCTAAGTGTCTTTCAGTGTGGACTGTGAAGCCAATTGGTCATCCTCCACTTTTCGTGGTGTTTCTCGCTGCTCCACTGGGAGTTTGGTATTTGCTTCAAGAAATACAAGGAATTAAAATGGGACAGAGTGGTGGAGGGAGTTCTTTAAGGTGTGGTGAGTCAGGGTCTTCAGGAGAATGCACCAACCATGGTTCTATCCCACGTAGATTGCCCCCTTGAGAATAGCAATATGATTCTGAACATTGCAGTGAATCCTCTCCATATAACAAGATGCCTTTATATATATGGGTCTGCTGGCTGCACCATGTCAGTCACAAGCCATTTGGAAGCCAATGGCTGATCCACATGGCCACAACACAGATGTTTTATCAGACAATTTCATACCACTGCTCTAGGCCAACTACTCTCCAGGCTCCAACTTACTGGCATATCTGTTCTACACCATTTTCATGAAACAAAGTCAATCAAGGCAGTGTCTGGTATACTCAGGATCAGAAACAGGACATCCAAAGTTTTTTCAGTGCCAGCTGAACATGAAAATATCAAAAATTTCATGGTAATTTTCTAGCCATTTTTCACGGATGAAGTTTGCGACTCTGAGGGCTTCAATTAATTCAGGAACCATTAAATGGTGAAGAAGCTAATTTCAATGAAAGCACTGGAGCACTCTCACAGGCATGGTTTCCCTAAGGGTGGCCAAAATGTCACATGAAGCCAGGCCCATTGAGATCTACAATGTGAAGTCCATGTGTGTTTTAAACTCAAATATGGCTGCCAAGTCTTTAAGAAAAATTGTATGTATTATCCGGGCTGAAATTCCCAGTGTTCTGTGGAAATCCAACCTGGGCCTAGATCTCAGGTTCCAAGGGCGACTCTCATGTGTGGCCTCCTAAAATCCCAACACAATTCATGGCAATACTTCTCTGAGGTCAGTTAAAGAACTCAGTCTCTAAGGGGAATCACACCAGAGTTCAAGCCCAGTGGAACAGTCATCTCTTCCAACCGCCACACAAATGACCACAATTAAAACCAAAACACTCCCACATGGTCCTCATCTTCTTCCATATAGACACTCCTTATAACGTCTGGCTGGAGTTTTCAATGAGGTCCACAGCCCAAGTCAGTGTCCAAATTAAGGTCCTGTTCCCCTCATTTGTCTAACATCAAGGTGGCCTGGACACACTTCCTGTAAACCAGGAGTGATCAAATAGGCCTGCCATTAATACTGCTCAGCTTTTTCAATTTGAGGCCTTCTGACTCTGTGGTTTAGATTCTTTATGTGAATTTGAGTCATGAGAAAACACAAGCCCCTCTGCAGAGATTTGAAGAACTCATTTGGCCCAAAGGATTCCTATTCTCCCTTGATGGAATTCAGGATCCTAACAGAGGAAGGTAAAAGAATTCATTCACAATGAGTGAATATTTGCCATTTTGGTTTTGGATGGACACATGGGATCTTTCTTTTGATCCATCAGGTGCTAAGAATCTAAGCCACTGCCTCACACAGGGCCAAGAGGCTGATTCAGACACATCCTTTTCCAAAGCAATTAAGCAAAGAGCCACAGGTGATGCCCATTCATTTCCATTTGAAAACTGTTTTCTTCAGGGTTCACAAAGGTGTGGCCTGAGGCAAAGACCTTCCTGACACTCAGAGCAACAGAAAAATAGGTAAGCAAAAGGCCCAAAGCAGGGTTTCTCTACTGAGACTTTCTTTGTCACACTGATATCTGAGTTTTCTGAGATGCTTGCTATTCCCTTCAGCTATCCATTATATGGCAATGTCACAGAGCTTGGAGGTGGTACATATCTTGGACAGAAAACCATGAGCCTGCTCTGAAGAGTGGCCAGAATTCAGGAAGAAAAAAGGAACTCCGGAAGATAGTAGGTGTTGCCCGTCCCTAAAGCAATCTGCAGTCCACTCATAAATTGGGCAGGATGAATATTGGCAAGCTTTCTACTAGACAGGACACATCCATTGATGCATTATCTTTTATAATGTCTACAACCACGGACACAGTGGGATACACAGGCATACAAACAATCGCCTTGTCAAATGACTTACTATAAACAGTCCACTCCAAAACAAACAAACCGCCTTTCTTACCTATTCTCAGAACATGAGACTAAACCACAAAATCACAACCACACCCACAACGACACCTCCTTTATTCAAGTAGGTCTGTGACTAATTTTAATGTACTCTGACTGATGGGCCATACTATGTTTCCTTGAAATGGCCTGTCCTTCTCAGATCTGGTATCCTTGGCCAACACTGTGAAGTTTTCAGGAGCCAGTGGTGAGCCACTACCTGCTTTCTCAGGAAATTCCCCTTTTCAGAGCTCTCCTGGCATTTGGCGGTCCTCACATCAGTAGGTACCAAGGAAGACTTACTCTGTCCTTGGTTATTCCAAACAACTGAGCCCACTGGGAAAGAAACTGGGACTGACTCTGGGTGCCTGGCTTCCTGGATCCCAAGTTCAGAGAAATCCGTCATCAAGGAAGAGAGGTAGGTCACTTCATTCAGGAACTGAATGAGGTTACTGCCGTGGCAACCACTTTGTCCTAACAATTGCTTTCAAGGGTCCCATGAGATGGAGGCTGCCCCTACTTCCTGTGACACTTTCACAAGTTAGATTGGTATATCAACCATTGGCACCTGGGAACAGCTCTCCACACAGGCCTCGTTTGGTCCATCTTCTCTACATTAAGAAGAGAGAAGCTGATTCAGACACATCCCTTCATCCTGACCAGGTTGTTTGCCATGGAGGATGACTTTTGGTCTCTTAGGTCCTCCATAGCTGCTTACAACTTCTCCAGGAATCATTTCTGCATGGACCTTTGAGTTTCTCAGCATGTGGAAGATCCCCTATATTCCTGTATTGTAAGACCAACTCTATCCCTGCTCTTCTGTAAAGTTAAATTGACTGAACAGTGTATGGTTAGGTTAACTAACATGTTCGATTTGGATTAGGAATCTTTCTGCGCGATGAATAATGGTATTGAGAAACTGCGATATTTACAAGAATATATAGGTGAAATATAAGTATGAAAACAGAAATCTAGCTAAGATATGAAGCCCAAAAGGGCATTGGGCCCTTGATTGGGATACGTAGCTTTGAATTATGTTCTGCACTGATGTGTCAGGTAAATCGATATACAATGGCTTAGGTCCTTGTACCATGGATGATTAAATGTAGAAGAGAACTTCCAGTCAAAAGGGATAGTCGGTAGGATTCGGAAGATTCTCAGTAGGTTTAGAAAGAAGAGTGAGTATAGGATTTGGACCAAATGTTGTTTAGCAATAGGGTTTCCGGTAGACAGTGAATGTTAATGTCAGCACAAGTGAAGAGACTGTCACAATGATGAACTGGGGAAAATAGTTAGGAAAGCTGATATCAATAGAGACATTACGAAATCAGGCAAAGTATAAAGTGAGTGGTAGGATTAGATATTTTCAACAGGGTTGAGTTTGAATATATAATCTAAGAAAGAAACAAATATGTAGTGACCAATAGGATTGACATTTGACAGCATTAGGCAACCTGGACATGGATGTTTAGTAATCCATGCTCACTTTTCATTTAGTCTTTGCTACAATCTTAAGTGTGACCTTTGCTTTTTTTGTTCAGAATATTACTGTGATAAAACGTACATTTAGATCAGGTGACATGACTATTTCTTCCACCATTTCTGGCAGCAACATATTCAAGACGTATAAATTAGTAATGGGGGTAAAAAGAGGTGTACCCTTTGTCTGTGCATATAGAGATAATGCATGAATAGACCATACTGTGAATAAATAATATATCTGGTTCTGACTTTAAATAATGGATTGAAATTATATCTGAAAAAATACAGGAAATCTTATATTGACATACAAACATTCATTCCAACCAGTGAAATATCTAATGGCCACATTAAGTTTATGGTTTATCATGAAGGGTGTGTGAGTTTTGCTTAAAAAGTGATTATGGAAATCGAAAATAATGTGTTTGGAAAGAAGTCTCATGAAAAGACCAGTCAAAAAACCTGGAGGAATACATGTTTTATGAAGCAGGAAGTGATTGTGAAACAAATGCGTATAAATTTGTGAACTTGTGGATGAAATATATATTTCCTATGATTTGTAAAAACTGAAGCAATAGTAATGTACCAGTGTTGAATGAAAATAAACGTCAGAATACACATCATGTCCCATACGAATCTACTTGATTGATGTTAATCTGGGTCAGTTACTGTACAAATATTAGGATTTGTAAGCACCATTTACTGAAGTTAGTTTTCAGAACTATGAAACAAATGTGTATTTCAGGTGGATGAATATTTCTGAGAATAATTTTGTGAAAAGTTTATTATAAATCCACATTTTTGAACATGAATGAACTTAGGGAGTGTATTTAAGATACATATATTTCATATTTTAAAAATCAGGACAGTGTATATATATATATATTCATAATTATATATATGTGTATATATATACACATATAATTATATATATGTATATATATATACACACACACACACACACACACACAAAACACACACACAGACATTAAAATGTAGGAATATATATGCCAATCGAAGTTCATCATAAAATATATAGCATCCACAGATGCAAAAATATTTATTTTACTGAACAAGGATTTATGTATAATGTTGTTCTACTAGAAAGCTCACCCATAGTTTGAATTTTCAGTTCCAACAGCGTTTAGAGGACTGATCTCTTCTCACAAGTTGTATCTGCCAAGTCAGTCACCTCACAAAAATGAACGTGTGATACCAGGTAGAATTCTATATAAGCATATAAAAATAAATGTGCTGAATAGGCTACAGAGAAAGGGGGACAGGAATTCATTATTTGTTAACTTTAACAACACATGGAGAACTACTTCAATTAAAAATTGACTAGATTTATAACACCTACCATTTATCATGCAAATGGCAAGTCCAACTATACCCCATGCCTCCTCTGAAATGCTTGTATTTCTATTCTGTTTGGGTTGTTTTTCTCATAGACAAAGTATAGTAGGGTATGCGTTATTGTCAGGGATTCAGTATTTTCAATGGAATATAGGAAAATGAATCCAACGTGTATAAAATATATGCTACACAATTATCTTCCCACTCTCATCCAGAACAATGCCTTTACATTACCTTCACCCCAAGTAAGACACAATTAGAGTAGAAGAGTTTGAAAATCCGTGAATGCATATCTGGGGTGGAAACAGTACAAAGAAACAAATACGTATTTCAGGTGGATGAATATTTCTGAGAATAATCTTGTGAAAAGTTGATTATAAATCCACAACATAAATATGAATGAATTTAGGAAGTGTGTAATAAGACACATATTTCATGTTTTGAAAAATCTTGAGAGTGTATATATATATATATATATATATATATATATTTATATACACACAAAGAGAGAGACATTAAAAATTGCAATATATATGCCAAACGAAATTCACCATGAAATGTATATCATTCACAGATCCAAATATATTCATTTTACTGAACATGGATTTATGTATAATGTTGTTCAACTAGGAAGCTCACTCACATTTGAATTATCAGTTCAAGCAGCGTGTAGGAGGAGTGATCTCTTCTTCCAATTTGTATCTGCCACGTCAGCCACCTCACAAGAATGTACGTGTGGTACCAGGTAGGATTCTATATGTGGATATAAAAATACGTGTGCTGAATAGGCTACAGAGAAAGGGGGACAGGAATTCACTTATTTGTTAACTTAAAAAACGCATGGAGAACTATTTCAACAAATAATTGACTAGATTTATAACTGCTACACTATACCATGCAAAAGGCAACTCCAACTATAAAACATACCTCCTCTAAACTGCCTGTATTTCTATTCTGTTTGTGTTATTTTTCTCCATCATATTAGGATTAGTAGTCAGAGTCTAATAGGGTATATGTTAGTTTCAGGGATTCAGCATTTCTAATGGAAAATAGGAAATTGAATCCAATGTGTATGCAAATATGTGCTACACAAAATTCTTCCCACTCTCATCCAGAACAATGCCTTGACATTACATTCTTCTCAAGTAAGACACAATTAGAGGATAAGAGCTAGAAAATCTGTGAATATATCTGGAATGGAGAATACTCAGGAGTTTACAACTTTGGAGGTGGTAGAGAAGATTCTAAAAGTAAGGGACAGGGTAAACATTCCACAAACATGCAGCTCTGCTGGCCTAAATGCTTTTTGAGAAACTGCCTCTAAGGGTGGGCACTTGAAATATTTGATGTTCTGAGGAGATTTAGTTCCTTTGTAGAGAGACCATCAAAGCTTTGTCTGCATCTATGTTACTTGGAGGACATGGTTTCTTATTATCCAATGAACATGAGGCAGCAGTGCTGAATTCTCTCTTTGTAGGTAAACTATGGACACTGGGGTCTAAGTGTCTTTCAGTGTGGACTGTGAAGCCAATTGGTCATCCTCCAATTTTCGTGGTGTTTCTCGCTGCTCCACTGGGAGTTTGGTATTTACTTCAAGAAATACAAGGAGTTAAAATGGGACAGAGTGGTGGAGGGAGTTCTTTAAGGTATGGTGAGTCAGGGTCTTCAGGAGAATGCACCAACCCAGGTTCTATCCCACGTAGATTGCCCCCTTGAGAATAGCAATATGATTCTGAACATTGCAGTGAATCCTCTCCATATAACAAGATGCCTTTACATATATGGTTCTGCCGGCTGCACCATGTCAGTCACAAGCCATTTGGAAGCCAATGGCTGATCCACATGGACGCAACACAGATGTTTTATCAGACAATTGCATACCACTGCTCTAGGCCAACTACTCACCAGGCTCCAACTTACTGGCATATCTGTTCTACACCATTTTCATGAAACAAAGTCAATCAAGGCAGTGTCTGGTATACTCAGGATCAGAAACAGGACATCCAAAGTTTTTTCAGTGCCAGCTGAACATGAAAATATCAAAAATTTCATGGTAATTTTCTAGCCATTTTTCACGGATGAAGTTTGCGGCTCTGAGGGCTTCAATTAATTCAGGAACCATTAAATGGTGAAGAAGCTAATTTCAATGAAAGCACTGGAGCACTCTCACAGGCATGGTTTCCCTAAGGGTGGCCAAAATGTCACATGAAGCCAGGCCCATTGAGATCTACAATGTGAGGTCCATGTGTGTTTTAAACTCAAATATGGCTGCCAAGTCTTTAAGAAAAATTGTATGTAATATCCGGGCTGAAATTCCCAGTGTTCTGTGGAAATCCAACCTGGGCCTAGATCAGGTTCCAAGGGCGACTCTCATGTGTGGCCTCCTAAAATCCCAACACAATTCATGGCAATACTTCTCTGAGGTCAGTTAAAGAACTCAGTCTCTAAGGGGAATCACACCAGAGTTCAAGCCCAGTGGAACAGTCATCTCTTCCAACCGCCACACAAATGACCACAATTAAAACCAAAACACTCCCACATGGTCCTCATCTTCTTCCATATAGACACTCCTTATAACGTCTGGCTGGAGTTTTCAATGAGGTCCACAGCCCAAGTCAGTGTCCAAATTAAGGTCCTGTTCCCCTCATTTGTCTAACATCAAGGTGGCCTGGACACACTTCCTGTAAACCAGAAGTGATCAAATAGGCCTGCCATTAATACTGCTCAGCTTTTTCAATTTGAGGCCTTCTGACTCTGTGGTTTAGATTCTTTATGTGAATTTGAGTCATGAGAAAACACAAGCCCCTCTGCAGAGATTTGAAGAACTCATTTGGCCCAAAGGATTCCTATTCTCCCTTGATGGAATTCAGGATCCTAACGGAGGAAGGTAAAAGAATTCATTCACAATGAGTGAATATTTGCCATTTTGGTTTTGGATGGACACATGGGATCTTTCTTTTGATCCATCAGGTGCTAAGAATCTAAGCCACTGCCTCACACAGGGCCAAGAGGCTGATTCAGACACATCCTTTTCCAAAGCAATTAAGCAAAGAGCCACAGGTGATGCCCATTCATTTCCATTTGAAAACTGTTTTCTTCAGGGTTCACAAAGGTGTGGCCTGAGGCAAAGACCTTCCTGACACTCAGAGCAACAGAAAAATAGGTAAGCAAAAGGCCCAAAGCAGGGTTTCTCTACTGAGACTTTCTTTGTCACACTGATATCTGAGTTTTCTGAGATGCTTGCTATTCCCTTCAGCTATCCATTATATGGCAATGTCACAGAGCTTGGAGGTGGTACATATCTTGGACAGAAAACCATGAGCCTGCTCTGAAGAGTGGCCAGAATTCAGGAAGAAAACAGGAACTCCGGAAGATAGTAGGTGTTGCCCGTCCCTAAAGCAACCTGCAGTCCACTCATAAATTGGGCAGGATGAATGTTGGCAAGCTTTCTACTAGACAGGACACATCCATTGATGCATTATCTTTTATAATGTCTACAACCACGGACACAGTGGGATACACAGGCATACAAACAATCGCCTTGTCAAATGACTTACTATAAACAGTCCACTCCAAAACAAACAAACCGCCTTTCTTACCTATTCTCAGAACATGAGACTAAACCACAAAATCACAACCACACCCACAACGACACCTCCTTTATTCAAGTAGGTCTGTGACTAATTTTAATGTACTCTGACTGATGGGCCATACTATGTTTCCTTGAAATGGCCTGTCCTTCTCAGATCTGGTATCCTTGGCCAACACTGTGAAGTTTTCAGGAGCCAGTGGTGAGCCACTACCTGCTTTCTCAGGAAATTCCCCTTTTCAGAGCTCTCCTGGCATTTGGCGGTCCTCACATCAGTAGGTACCAAGGAAGACTTACTCTGTCCTTGGTTATTCCAAACAACTGAGCCCACTGGGAAAGAAACTGGGACTGACTCTGGGTGCCTGGCTTCCTGGATCCCAAGTTCAGAGAAATCCGTCATCAAGGAAGAGAGGTAGGTCACTTCATTCAGGAACTGAATGAGGTTACTGCCGTGGCAACCACTTTGTCCTAACAATTGCTTTCAAGGGTCCCATGAGATGGAGGCTGCCCCTACTTCCTGTGACACTTTCACAAGTTAGATTGGTATATCAACCATTGGCACCTGGGAACAGCTCTCCACACAGGCCTCGTTTGGTCCATCTTCTCTACATTAAGAAGAGAGAAGCTGATTCAGACACATCCCTTCATCCTGACCAGGTTGTTTGCCATGGAGGATGACTTTTGGTCTCTTAGGTCCTCCATAGCTGCTTACAACTTCTCCAGGAATCATTTCTGCATGGACCTTTGAGTTTCTAAGCATGTGGAAGATCCCCTATATTCCTGTATTGTAAGACCAACTCTATCCCTGCTCTTCTGTAAAGTTAAATTGACTGAACAGTGTATGGTTAGGTTAACTAACATGTTCGATTTGGATTAGGAATCTTTCTGCGCGATGAATAATGGTATTGAGAAACTGCGATATTTACAAGAATATATAGGTGAAATATAAGTATGAAAACAGAAATCTAGCTAAGATATGAAGCCCAAAAGGGCATTGGGCAATTGATTGGGATACGTAGCTTTGAATTATGTTCTGCACTGATGTGTCAGGTAAATCGATATACAATGGCTTAGGTCCTTGTACCATGGATGATTAAATGTAGAAGAGAACTTCCAGTCAAAAGGGATAGTCGGTAGGATTCGGAAGATTCTCAGTAGGTTTAGAAAGAAGAGTGAGTATAGGATTTGGACCAAATGTTGTTTAGCAATAGGGTTTCCGGTAGACAGTGAATGTTAATGTCAGCACAAGTGAAGAGACTGTCACAATGATGAACTGGGGAAAATAGTTAGGAAAGCTGATATCAATAGAGACATTACGAAATCAGGCAAAGTATAAAGTGAGTGGTAGGATTAGATATTTTCAACAGGGTTGAGTTTGAATATATAATCTAAGAAAGAAACAAATATGTAGTGACCAATAGGATTGACATTTGACAGCATTAGGCAACCTGGACATGGATGTTTAGTAATCCATGCTCACTTTTCATTTAGTCTTTGCTACAATCTTAAGTGTGACCTTTGCTTTTTTTGTTCAGAATATTACTGTGATAAAACGTACATTTAGATCAGGTGACATGACTATTTCTTCCACCATTTCTGGCAGCAACATATTCAAGACGTATAAATTAGTAATGGGGGTAAAAAGAGGTGTACCCTTTGTCTGTGCATATAGAGATAATGCATGAATAGACCATACTGTGAATAAATAATATATCTGGTTCTGACTTTAAATAATGGATTGAAATTATATCTGAAAAAATACAGGAAATCTTATATTGACATACAAACATTCATTCCAACCAGTGAAATATCTAATGGCCACATTAAGTTTATGGTTTATCATGAAGGGTGTGTGAGTTTTGCTTCAAAAGTGATTATGGAAATCGAAAATAATGTGTTTGGAAAGAAGTCTCATGAAAAGACCAGTCAAAAAACCTGGAGGAATACATGTTTTATGAAGCAGGAAGTGATTGTGAAACAAATGCGTATAAATTTGTGAACTTGTGGATGAAATATATATTTCCTATGATTTGTAAAAACTGAAGCAATAGTAATGTACCAGTGTTGAATGAAAATAAACGTCAGAATACACATCATGTCCCATACGAATCTACTTGATTGATGTTAATCTGGGTCAGTTACTGTACAAATATTAGGATTTGTAAGCACCATTTACTGAAGTTAGTTTTCAGAACTATGAAACAAATGTGTATTTCAGGTGGATGAATATTTCTGAGAATAATTTTGTGAAAAGTTTATTATAAATCCACATTTTTGAACATGAATGAACTTAGGGAGTGTATTTAAGATACATATATTTCATATTTTAAAAATCAGGACAGTGTATATATATATATATTCATAATTATATATATGTGTATATATATACACATATAATTATATATATGTATATATATACACACACACACACACACACACACAAAACACACACACAGACATTAAAATGTAGGAATATATATGCCAATCGAAGTTCATCATAAAATATATAGCATCCACAGATGCAAAAATATTTATTTTACTGAACAAGGATTTATGTATAATGTTGTTCTACTAGAAAGCTCACCCATAGTTTGAATTTTCAGTTCCAACAGCGTTTAGAGGACTGATCTCTTCTCACAAGTTGTATCTGCCAAGTCAGTCACCTCACAAAAATGAACGTGTGATACCAGGTATTCTATATAAGCATATAAAAATTCATGTGCTGAATAGGCTACAGAGAAAGGCAGAGAGGAATTTACATATTTGTTAACTTTAACAACACATGGAGAACTATTTCAATTAAAAATTGACTAGATTTATAACACCTACCATTTATCATGCAAATGGCAAGTCCAACTATACCCCATGCCTCCTCTGAAATGCTTGTATTTGTATTCTGTTTGGGTTGTTTTTCTCATAGACAAAGTATAGTAGGGTATGCGTTATTGTCAGGGATTCAGTATTTTCAATGGAATATAGGAAAATGAATCCAACGTGTATAAAATATATGCTACACAATTATCTTCCCACTCTCATCCAGAACAATGCCTTTACATTACCTTCACCCCAAGTAAGACACAATTAGAGTAGAAGAGTTTGAAAATCCGTGAATGCATATCTGGGGTGGAAACAGTACAAAGAAACAAATACGTATTTCAGGAGGATGAATATTTCTGAGAATAATCTTGTGAAAAGTTGATTATAAATCCACAACATAAATATGAATGAATTTAGGAAGTGTGTAATAAGACACATATTTTATGTTTTGAAAAATCTTGAGAGGGTATATATATATATATATATATATATATATATATATATATATATATATATATATTCACCATGAAATGTATATCATTCACAGATCCAAATATATTCATTTTACTGAACATGGATTTATGTATAATGTTGTTCAACTAGGAAGCTCACTCACATTTGAATTATCAGTTCAAGCAGCGTTTAGGAGGAGTGATCTCTTCTTCCAATTTGTATCTGCCACGTCAGCCACCTCACAAGAATGTACGTGTGGTACCAGGTAGGATTCTATATGTGGATATAAAAATACGTGTGCTGAATAGGCTACAGAGAAAGGGGGACAGGAATTCACTTATTTGTTAACTTAAAAAACGCATGGAGAACTATTTCAACAAATAATTGACTAGATTTATAACTGCTACACTATACCATGCAAAAGACAACTCCAACTATAAAACATACCTCCTCTAAACTGCTTGTATTTCTATTCTGTTTGTGTTATTTTTCTCCATCATATTAGGATTAGTAGTCAGAGTCTAATAGGGTATATGTTAGTTTCAGGGATTCAGCATTTCTAATGGAAAATAGGAAATTGAATCCAATGTGTATGCAAATATGTGCTACACAAAAATCTTCCCACTTTCATCCAGAACAATGCCTTGACATTACATTCTTCTCAAGTAAGACACAATTAGAGGATAAGAGCTAGAAAATCTGTGAATATATCTGGAATGGAGAATACTCAGGAGTTTACAACTTTGGAGGTGGTAGAGAAGATTCTAAAAGTAAGGGACAGGGTAAACATTCCACAAACATGCAGCTCTGCTGGCCTAAATGCTTTTTGAGAAACTGCCTCTAAGGGTGGGCACTTGAAATATTTGATGTTCTGAGGAGATTTAGTTCCTTTGTAGAGAGACCATCAAAGCTGGGTCTGCATCTATGTTACTTGGAGGACATGGTTTCTTATTATCCAATGAACATGAGGCAGCGGTGCTGAATTCTCTCTTTGTAGGTAAACTATGGACACTGGGGTCTAAGTGTCTTTCAGTGTGGACTGTGAAGCCAATTGGTCATCCTCCACTTTTCGTGGTGTTTCTCGCTACTCCACTGGGAGTTTGGTATTTACTTCAAGAAATACAAGGAGTTAAAATGGGACAGAGTGGTGGAGGGAGTTCTTTAAGGTATGGTGAGTCAGGGTCTTCAGGAGAATGCACCAACCCAGGTTCTATCCCACGTAGATTGCCCCCTTGAGAATAGCAATATGATTCTGAACATTGCAGTGAATCCTCTCCATATAACAAGATGCCTTTACATATATGGGTCTGCTGGCTGCACCATGTCAGTCACAAGCCATTTGGAAGCCAATGGCTGATCCACATGGACGCAACACAGATGTTTTATCAGACAATTGCATACCACTGCTCTAGGCCAACTACTCACCAGGCTCCAACTTACTGGCATATCTGTTCTACACCATTTTCATGAAACAAAGTCAATCAAGGCAGTGTCTGGTATACTCAGGATCAGAAACAGGACATCCAAAGTTTTTTCAGTGCCAGCTGAACATGAAAATATCAAAAATTTCATGGTAATTTTCTAGCCATTTTTCACGGATGAAGTTTGCGGCTCTGAGGGCTTCAATTAATTCAGGAACCATTAAATGGTGAAGAAGCTAATTTCAATGAAAGCACTGGAGCACTCTCACACACATGGTTTCCCTAAGGGTGGCCAAAATGTCACATGAAGCCAGGCCCATTGAGATCTACAATGTGAAGTCCATGTGTGTTTTAAACTCAAATATGGCTGCCAAGTCTTTAAGAAAAATTGTATGTAATATCCGGGCTGAAATTCCCAGTGTTCTGTGGAAATCCAACCTAGGCCTAGATCTCAGGTTCCAAGGGCGACTCTCATGTGTGGCCTCCTAAAATCCCAACACAATTCATGGCAATACTTCTCTGAGGTCAGTTAAAGAACTCAGTCTCTAAGGGGAATCACACCAGAGTTCAAGCCCAGTGGAACAGTCATCTCTTCCAACCGCCACACAAATGACCACAATTAAAACCAAAACACTCCCACATGGTCCTCATCTTCTTCCATATAGACACTCCTTATAACGTCTGGCTGGAGTTTTCAATGAGGTCCACAGCCCAAGTCAGTGTCCAAATTAAGGTCCTGTTCCCCTCATTTGTCTAACATCAAGGTGGCCTGGACACACTTCCTGTAAACCAGGAGTGATCAAATAGGCCTGCCATTAATACTGCTCAGCTTTTTCAATTTGAGGCCTTCTGACTCTGTGGTTTAGATTCTTTATGTGAATTTGAGTCATGAGAAAACACAAGCCCCTCTGCAGAGATTTGAAGAACTCATTTGGCCCAAAGGATTCCTATTCTCCCTTAATGGAATTCAGGATCCTAACAGAGGAAGGTAAAAGAATTCATTCACAATGAGTGAATATTTGCCATTTTGGTTTTGGATGGACACATGGGACCTTTCTTTTGATCCATCAGGTGCTGAGAATCTAAGCCACAGCCTCACACATGGCCAAGAGGCTGATTCAGACACATCTTTTTTCAAAGCAATTAAGCAAAGAGCCACAGGTGATGCCCTTCATTTCCTTTTGAAAAAATGTTTTCCTCAGGCTTCCCAAAGGGGTGGCCAGAGGCAAAGACATCCTGAGATTCAGGGCAACAGAACAATAGGTTAGCAAAAGAGCCAAAGCAGGGTTTCTCCACTGAGACTTTTCTGGTCACACTGATATCTGAGTTTTCTGAGATGTTGGCCATTCCCTTCAGATATCCAGTACATGGCCATGTGACAGAGATTGGAGGTGGTACATATCTTGGACACAAACCCAAGAGCCTATTCTGAAGAGTTGTCAGAATTCAGAAAGAAAACAGGGACTTAAAAAGGTATTAGGTGTTGCCTATCGATATGGAAACCACGCTCCATTCATTAAATGGGCAGGATGAATACTGGGAAGCTTTCTACTAAAGAGGACACATGCATTGATGCATTCTCTTTTATAATGTATACAACCACGGACACAGTGGGATACACAGAAATAGAAACACTCACCATGTAAAACGACTTACTAGAAACAGTTCACTCCAAACCAAAGAAACCTCCTTTTCTACCTATTCTCAGAACAGAGACAAAACCACACACCCACACTCAAAAAGACACCTCCTTCCCCAAAGTAGGGCTGTGATTATCCGGAGTGTCCTCTGACAGGTTTGCCATACTATGTTCCCCGTTAATGGTCTGTCCTGTCTCAGATCTGGTCTCCTTGTCCAACTCTGTGAAGCAGTCAGGAGCCAGGGGTGAGCCACTACATACTTAGTCAGGAAAGGCCCGTGTTCAGATCTTTCCTGGCATTTGGCCATCCTCACATCAGTCAGTACCAAGAAGACTGACTCTGTCCTTGGTGATTCCAAACAAATGAGACCACTTGGACTGGGACTGGGACTGGCTCTGGTGCTTGGTTTCCTCGGTCCCAATTTCAGAAAGTTCCATCAACAAGGAAGTGAGGTAGGTCACTTCCTTCAAGAACTGAATGAGGTCACTGCCTTGGCAACCACTTTGTCCTAACAGTTGCTTCCAAGGGTCCCATGAGATGGAGGCTGCCCCTACTTCCTTTGACACTTTCACAACTTAGAATGGTATATCAACCTTAGGCACCCGGGAACAGCTCTCCACACAAGCCTGGTTTGGTCCATCTTCTCTACATTAAGAAGAGAGAGGCTGATTCAGACACAACCCTTCATCCTGACCAGGTTGTTTGCCATGGAAAATGACTTTTTGTCTCTCAGGTCCTTCATTGCTGCCTAAATCTTCTCCAGGGATCATTTCTGCATGGACCTTTGAGGTTCTTAACAGGTGGAGCATCCCCTACATTCCTGTATTGTAAGAACAATGTGTCTCTGCTCTTCTGTAAAGTTAGATTGAGTGAACAGTGTATGGTTAGGGTTAATTTCATGTTCGATTTGGGTTAGGAATCATTCTGCTGGATGAATAATGGTATTGGGAACCTGTCATATTTATAAGAATATCGAGGTTAAATATATGTATGAAAACAGAAATTAAAGTAAAATTTGAATCCCAGAAGGGCTTTGGGCAGTTGATTGGGATATTTAGCTTTGAATTGTGCACATATGTCTCAAATAAATGGATATACAATGGCAGAGGAACTTGAACCTTGGATGATTGAATGCTGAAGAGAACATCCAGTCAAAAGGGATTGTCGGTAGGATTAAGAAGATAGTCGTTATGTTTAGCAAGTAGAGTTAGTATAGGATATGTAACAAAAGTTCTTTAGCAATTTTTTTCGGGCAGTGAGTGAATATAAATGTCAGCACATATGAAGACATCAGACACAATGATGAAATGGGGAAAATTTGTAGAAAAGCAGATATCAATAGAGACATTAGGAAATCAGGCAAAGTATAAAGTGAGTGATAGGATAAGACATTTTCAACAGGGTTGAGATTGAATATCTAATCTTAGGAAGAAACAAATATGTAGGTCACCAATAGGATTGACATTTGAGAGCATTAGGCAACATGGACATGGATGTTGTTAGTAATCCATGTTCACTTTCCATTTAGACTTTGGTACAATTCTAAGTGGGACCTTTGCATTTTGTTTCCAGAATATTACTGTGATAAAATGTGTATGTAGATCAGATGACATGATTATTTCTTCCACCATTTCTAGGAGCAGTATTTTGAAGACGTATAAATTAGCATTGGGGGTAAAAAGAGGTGTACCCTGTTTCTATGAATATACAGATAATGCATGAATAGACCTTAATTTCAATAAATAATATAACTTGTTCCACTTTAAGTAATGGATTGAATTGATATCTGAAAATATATAAGAAATCTTATATTGATATGCAATCATTCATGACAACCAGTTATACACCTAATGTTAATATTAGGTTACGGTTTATCATGAAGTTTGTGTGAGTTTTGCTTCAAAAGTGATTATGGAAATCGAAAATAATGTGTTTGGAAAGAAGTCTCATGAAAAGGCCAGTCAAGGAACACCGAGGAATTCATGAGTTCTGAAGAAGGAAGTGATTGAAATTGAAAAAAATGACGATAAATTTGCTTACTTGTGGATGAAATATTATAATATGATGTGAATAAACTGAAGAAATAGTAATGTACCAGTGTTGAATAAAAATGAACATCAAAATACACATCATGTCCCACAGGAATCTACTCGCATTGATGTTAAACTGTGTCAGTTACTGTAGAAATATTAGGATTTCTTTGCACCATTCACCAAAGTTAGTTTTCTTTTTTTTTTAATTTTTATTTATGCTTGTTCAAAACATTACATAGTTCTTGATATATCATATTCCACACTGTGTTTCAAGTAGGTAATGAACTCCCATTTTTACCCCGTAAACAGATTGCAGAATCACATCAGTTACACATCCATTGATTTACATATTGCCATACTAGTGTCTGTCGTATTCTGCTGCCTTTCCTAACCTCTACTATCCCCCTCCCCTTACCTCCCCTCCCCTCTTCTCTCTCTACCTCTTTACTGTAATTCATTTCTCCCTCTTGTATAATTTTTTCCTTTCCCTCACCTCCTCTTGTATGTAATTTATATAACCCGGAGGGTCTCCTTTTATTTCCATGCAATTTCCCTTCTCTCTCCCTTTCCCTTCCTCCTCTCATCCCTGTTTAATGTTAATTTTCTTCTCATTCTATTCGTCCCTACTCTGTTCTTAGTTACTCTCTTTATATCAATAAAGACATTTGGCATTTGGTTTTATGGATTGGCTAGCTTCACTTAGCATAATCTGCTCTAATGCCATCCATTTCTCTGCAAATTATATCATTTTGTCATTTTTTAATGCAGAGTAATATTCCATTGTGTATAAATGCCACATTTTTTATCCATTCATCTATGGAAGTGCATCTAGGTTGGTTCCACAGTCTTGCTATTGTAAATTGTGCTGCTATGAACATCAATGTAGCAGTGTCCCTTTAGCATTTTTTTTAGGTCTTTAGGGAATAGACTGAGAAGGGGAATACCTGCGTCAAATGGTGGTTCCATTCCCAGTTCTACAAGAAATCTCCATACTGCTTTCCAATTTGGCTGCACCAATTTGCAGTCCCACCAGCAATGTACAAGTTTACCCTTTTCTCCACATCCTCACCAGCACTTGTTGTTGTTTGAGTTCATAATAAATATCTGGAATGGAAAATGCTCAGGAGTTCACAACCGTGAAGGTGGTAGAGGAGTTTCCAAAAGTAAGGGACAGGGTAAATACCACAAACATGGAGCTGTGTCGGCCTTAATACTTCTTGAGAAAATGCCTCTGAGGTTGGGCACTTGAAATATATGTTGTTGTCAGGAGCTTTAGCTTCCTTTGTAGTGAGACCATCAAAGCTGAGTCTGCATCTATGTGACCTGAAGAACATGGTTTTTTATTTTCCTATAAACACGAGGCAGCAGTGCTGAATTCTCTCTTTGTAGGCAAACTGGGGCTACTGGGGGCTAAGTGTCTCCCCGTGTGGACTGTGAAGCCATTTGATCATCCTTCACATTTCGTCATGTTATTTGATGCTGCACTGAAAGTTTGGTATTTACTTTACGAAATAAAGGAGTTTAACTGCGACACAGTGCTGCAGGGAGTTCTGTCACGTGTTGTGGTCAGGATCGGCAGGAGAATGTACCAAGCAGGCTTCTATCACACATAGTTGCCCCCTTGACCATAGCAATATGATTCTGAACATTGCCCTGAAACCTCTCCATTCAACAAGATGCCTTTACATCCAAAGGTCTGCTAGCTGCACATGTCAGTCACAAACCATTTCTAAGCCAATGGCAGATCCACGTGGCCGCACCACAGATGTTTTTTCACACACCTACACTCTACTGCTCTTGGCCCACTACTCAGCAGGCTCCAACTTACTGGCATCTCTTTTCTACACCATTATCATGAAACTCAGTCAAACCAGACACTGTCTTGTATACTCATGATAAGCACCAGGACATCAAATGGATTTCCAGTGCCAGCTGGTCATGGAAATTTCAAAAATTTCATGGTATTTTCTAGCCATTTTTCAAGGATGAAGTTGGAGGTACTGTGGGTTTCAATTCATTCAGGAACCATTAAATGTTGAGGAAGCTCATTTCAATGGAAGCTCTAGAGAACTCTCACAGACAAGTCTTCCGAAAGAGTGGCCCAATGTCACATAAAGCCAGCCACATTGAGGTCTACAATGTGAGGTCCATGTGTGTTTTGACTCTCAACTATTGCTTCCAAGTCTTTCAGAATATAATCAAGTGATATCCTCGCTGAGATTCCCAGTGCTCTGTTGAAAGCCACCCTGGGCCTAGATCTCAGTTTCCAAGGGTGACTCTCATGTGTGGCCTCCGAAAATCCCAACACAATTCATGGCAATACTTCTCTAAGGTCAGTTCCAGAACTCAGTCTCCAAGGGGAATCCCACAAGAGTCGAAACCCAGGTGGACACAGTCATCTTTTCCAACTGCCACACAAATGACCACAATTGAAACCAAAACACTCCCACATGGCCCTCATGTTTTTCCATATAGACACTCATCATAACCTCTCGCTGGAGGTTTCCATGAGGGGCGCAGACCAAGACACCGTCTAAAATAAGCTCCCTTGCCCCTAATTTGCCGAAAGTCAGGGTGGCCTACACACCCTTCATGTGAACCAGAACTGATCAAATAGGGATGTAGTTAATACTGTTCTGCTTTTCCAATTTGAGGCCTACTGACTGTCAGGTATAGATTCTTTATGTGATTTGGAGTCATCAGAAAACCCAAGCACTTCTGCAGGGGTTCAAAGAACTCATTCGAACTAAAGGAACCTGATTCTTACTTGATGAAGGTCAGGAATCTAATAGAGGAAGGCAAGAGACTCATTTGCCATTTCTGTTTTGAATGCACACATGGAATCTATCTTTAGATGCATCAGGTGCTGAGAATCTAAGCCACAACCTCACACAGAACCAAGAGGCTGATTCAGACACATCCTTTAACAAAGCAATTAAGCAAAGAGCAACAGGTGATGCCCATTCATTTTCATTTGAAAACTGTTTTCTTCAGGCTTCACAAAGGGGTGGCCAGAGGCAAAGACCTTCCTGACATTTAGGGCAACAGAAAAACAGGTAAGCAAAAGACCCAAAGCAGGGTTTCTCCACTGAGACTTTCCTGGTCACACTGATATCTGAGTTTTCTGAGATGCTCCCCATTCACTTCAGCTATCAAGTACATGGTCATGTCACAGAGCTTGGAGGTTGTATATATCTTGGACACAAAACCATGAGCCTATTCTGGAGAGTGGCCAGAATTCAGGAAGAATACAGGATCTTAGGAAGATAGTAGGTTTTGCCCATCCAGAAGGCAAGCCGCGGTCCATTCATCAATTGGGCAGGATGAATGCCAGGAAGCTTTCTACTAGACAGGACACATCCATTAATTCATTCTCTTTTCTAATGTCTACAACCACAGACACAGTGGGATACACAGACATAGAAACACTCACATGTCAAACGACTTACTAGAAACAGTGCAATCCAAACCAAACAAACCGCATTTTCTACCTATTCTCAGAACATGTGACAAAACCACAAAACCACAACCACTCCCACAAAGGCACCTCCTTCCCCCAAGTAGGTCTGTGAGTATCCAGAGTGTCCTCTGACTGGTGGGCCATACAATGTTCTCCCGAAATGTCCTGTCCTGACTCAGATCTGCTCTCCTTGGCCAACTCTGTGAAGTTGTCAGGAGCCAGCGGTGAGCCACTACCTGCTTTCTCAGAAAAGGTCCCTCTTCAGAGCTCTCCAGGCCTTTGGCTATCCTCACATAGGTAGGTACCAAGAAAGACTGACCCTGTCCTTGGTAAAACCGAACAAGTGAGCCCACTGGGACTGGGACTGGGACTGGCTCTGGGTGCCTGTCTTCATGGATCCCAAGTTCAGAGAATTCCTTCACCAAGGAAGTGACGTAGGTCACTTCCTTCAGGAACTGAATCAGGTTACTGCCTTGGCAACCAATTTGTCCTAACAGTTGCTTCCAAGAGTCCAATGAGTTGGAGGCTGCCCCTACTTCCAGTGAAACTTTCACAATTTTGCATGGTATATCAACCATAGGCACCCAAAAAAAAGCTCTCCAGATAGGCCTGGTTTGGTCCATCTTCTATACATTAAGAAAAGAAATGTTGATTCAGACACATCCCTTCATGCTAACCAGGTTTTTTGTCATGGAAGATGACTTTTGCTCTCTGACGTCATTCATAGCTGCCTACATTTAATCCTGGGATCATTTCTTTAATGACCTTGGAGGTTCTCAGCAAGTGGAAGATCCCCTAATTTCTGTATTGAAAGACCAACTCTGTCCCTGCTCTTCAGTAAAGTTAGATTGAGAGAACAGTGTATGGTCAGGGTTAATAACATGTTCCATTTGGGTTAGGAATCATTCTGCGGGATGAATTATGGTATTGGGAACGTGCGATATTTATAAGAATATAAGTGAATTATAAGTATGAAAACAGACATCTAGGTAATATTTGAAGCCCAGAATTGCATTGGACCCTTAGCTGGGATTCTTAGCTTTGAATTATATTCTGCACAGATGTCTCAGATAAATCGATATACAATGGCATAATTACTTGTACCTTGGTTTATTGAATGTTGAAGAGAACATCCAGTCAAAAAGGGATAATTTGTAGGATTAGTAAGATAGTTGGTAGGTTTTGAAAGAAGAGTGAGTATAGGATTTGGATAAAAAGATCTTTAGCTGTAGGGTTTCGGATAGAGTGAATGTAATTGTCAGCACATGTGGAGAGTCTGTCAAAAGGATGAACTGGGGAAAAAAGTAGGAATGCAGATATCAATTGACATTAGGATATCAGGCAAAGTATAAAGTGAGTGATAGAATTATACATTTTCAACAGGCTTGAGTTTGAATATATAATCTTAGGAAGAAACAAACATGTAGTCACCAATAGGATGAACTTTTGAGAGCATTAGGCAACATGGACATGGATGTTTTCCGTAATCCATGCTCACTTTTCATTTAGGCTTTGGTACAAACATAAGTTTGACCTCTTCTTTCTGTGTGCAGAATACTACTGTGGTAAAATGTATATGTAGATCAGGTGACATGAGTATTTCTTCCACCATTTCTGGGAGCAATATTTTGAAGACGTATCAATTATTTTTGGAGGTAAAAATGGTGTACACTGTGTCTATAATTATAGAAATAATGCATGAATAGACCATACTGTAAATAAATATTATAACTGGTTCTAACTTTAAATAATGGATTGAATTGATATCTGAAAATATACAGAAAATCTTACATTGATTTACAATCCTTCATTCCAACCAGTAACATATCTAATGGTTATATCAGCATTATGGTTTTTCATGAAGAATGTGTGAGTTTTGCTTCAAAAGTGATTATGGAAATCGGAAATAATGTGTTTGGAAAGAAGTCTCATGAAAAGACCAGTCAAGAAACCTGGAGGAATACATGTGTTTTGAAGCAGAAAGTGATTGAAAGTGAAACAAATGCCTATATATTTGTGAAATTGTGGATCAAATATATATCCTATGATGTGCATAAACTGAATAAATAGTAATGTACCACTGTTACATAAAAATGAACGTCAAAATACACATCATGTCCTCTCCCACAGGAATCTACTTGCATTGATGTTAAACTGGGTCAGTTATTGTAGAAATATTAGGATAATGCCGCAGTCTTGCTGGGCACAATCAGGAGCCACTTGCCAAAAGAAACGAACTTTATTTTTAGAACCAGACACGCCAAACAAAACAGCCTCTCAGGAAAAACCTTCAGAGCCCCAACTGCCACCACTGGCTTCCCAAAACCTCTCCCTCCCACATGAGCCTCTCTCCGCCTCCCACAATCCTCCTGCTCTTGAGGCCGATTGGCTGGGTCATGTGGGCAAAGTCAAAAAAAGTCCCCCAATGAGCAGTTTTGTCGTCTGAAAGGGCAGGGAAACAGCCCATTGAGCATCACCGCAGAGGAGACAATCAGCTAGTTGTTGCTGGGGCCGCTGTGAGCCAATCATCAGCTGGCAGCTGGAAGTTTGCTGGCAGCAGGAATTTTGCTGGGGCCCCTTCGGCTGTGGCTCTCAACATCTTCCCCTCTCTGTTTAAACAACACGCATGTGGCTTAGGGACCGTGCCTGCCTTAGGTTGTCCAATAGTACATATGGTCTTTACCCGTTAAGTTGGTACCATTGCAATTGGATCTTACCCGTCACTGACTACCCGTCCAGTATAGAGCCACACCTGTGGAGAGGTCTTTGTACCAGCGGGGGTGGGTGAGGTTCTTTGCCTCACCTCTGTTGCCCCCCCCCAAATTTTAGCTGGACGATCATGACACGCAGAAGGGAGGAAGATACACCAAGCCAATTGACGGCTCCTTTTGGAAAAATTGTACCACCGATGACATCATCAGCAAATATACCCCAACACTACCACAAGTCGCTGCACCAACAGATAGTTCACAATGCATTTAGGTGAGTTCACATGTGTCCAGGCAAGTTCTGCAAGCAGTACAGGGATGGCTATTGCAGAAGCTGTAGATTGGAATTATCTTTGATTTCACCTGCACTGGGATGAAGATAGGAACTCTGGCAATAATGTCTAAAGAAAAAAATTATGTAACATTCCAGAAGGCACTAAAACCAAAAAAAAAAAAACATATGTAACATTCCAGAAGGCACATCAAAAACCAAAATGGCCCAAAAAGCATTCATTGAGGATGAAGTCTCTCACCTTCCTCTGTAAGGTTCCTGACCTCCATAAAATGAGAATAGGGATTTATTGGGTCAAATGAGTTCTTCAAAACCCTGCAGAGGGTAGCCAATGGGTTATTGGGTTTTTTCATTACTCCAATTCACATCAAGAATCTATACTCCACAGACAGTAGGCCTCAAATTAGAGAAGCAGAGCAGTACTAAAGTCAGGGTTATTTGATCACTCCTGGTTCACAGAATGGGTCTCCAGGCCACCTTGACTTTAGGCAAATGAGAGGAAAGGGAGATTATTTTGGACACTGTCTTGGGCTGTGCCCCTCAAGGAAACGTCAAGCCAGAGGTTATGATGAGCGTCTATATGGAAGAAGATGAGGGCCATTTGGGAGTTTTTTGGTTTTCCTTGTGGTCATTTATGTGGCAGTCGGAAGAGATGACTGGGTCCACCAGGGCTTGAACTCTGGTGTGATTCCCCTTAGAGACTGAGTTCTGGAACTTACCTCAGAGAAGTATTGCCATGATTTGTGTTGGGATTTTAGGCGGCCACCCATGAGAGTCGCCCGTTGAAACTGAGATCTAGGCCCGGGGTGGCTTTCCACAGAGCACTGGGAATCTCAGACAGAATATCATATGATATTATTTTGAAATACTTGCCAGACATAGTTGAGAGTCAAAACACACATGGACCTCACATTGTAGACCTCAATTGGCCTGGCTTCATGTGACTATTTGGCCACTCTTTGGAAAGCCTTGCCTGTGAGAGTTCTCCAGAACATTCCTTGAAATGAGCTTCCTCAACATTGAATAATTCCTGAAAGAATTGAAACAAATAATGCCTCCAACTTCATCCTTGTAAAATGGCTAGATAAATACCATGAAATTTTTGAAATTCGCATGATGAGGTGGCACTGGAGAACCTTTGATGTTCTGTTGCTCATCATTAGTGTACCAGACAGTGCCTTGATTGATTGGGTATAATGAAAGTGGTGTAGAACAGAGATGCCGGTTAGATGGAGACTGCGGAGTATTTGGCCCAGAACTGTGGTGTGCAGGTGTGTGATAAAATATTTATGGTGGTGCCATGTGGATCTGCCATTGATTTCCAAATGGCTTTTAGCTGACATGGTGCACCCAGCAGACCCTTATATGCAAAGGCATCTTGTTATATGGAGAGGTTTCAGGGCAATGTTCAGAATCAGGTTGCTATGGTCAAGGGGGCAAGCTATGTGGGACAGAAGCCGGATTGGTGCGTTCTCCTGGAGACTCTGACCCACCACATATCACAGAACTCCCTCCAACACTGTGTCCCAGTTGAACTCCTTGTATTTCTTGAAGCAAATACCAAACTCCCAGTTCAGCACCAAGAAACACCATGAAAATTGAAGGATGACTAAATGGCTTCATCGTCCACACAGTTAGACACTTTGGCCCAGTGGCCTCTGTTTACCTACAAAGAGAAAAATCAGCACTGCTGCCTCAGGTTCATTGGAAAATAAGAAACCATGTTCTCCAGGTCACATAGATTCAGACCCAGCTTTGATGGTTTCACTACAAATGAAGACAAAGCTACTGACAACAACATATATTTCAAGTGCCACACCTCAGAGGCAGTTTCTCCAGAAGTCTTTTTTCCAGCAGACCTCCATGGTTGTGGAGTGTTTACCCAGTTCCTTACTTCTGGAAACTCCTCTACCTGCTCCCAGGTTGAGAACTCCTGAGAATTTTCCATTCCAGATATGTATTCACAGATTTTCTTACTCTTCTCCTCTAATTGTGTCTCACTTGGGGCAAAGGTAATGTCAAGGCATTGTTCTAGGTGAGAGTGGGAAGATTATTGTGTAGCACATATTTGCATACACATTGGATACATTATCCTATTTTCCATTTGAAATACTGAATTCCCGACATTAACCCATACCCTACTAGACTCTGACTACTTATCCTAAAATGATGGAGAAAAAGAAACCTAACAGAATAGAAATACAGGCCTTTTGTAGGAGGCATGGTGTATACTTGGATTTTCCTTCTCCTTTATCAAGGATATGTGTTATGAATCTAGTCAACTTTTCATTGTAATATTTCTCCATGAGTTTTCAAAGTTAACACATATGTAAATTCCTGTCTCCTTTTCTCTGTAGCCTCTTTAGAACATGTATATTTTTATGCATATATAGACTCCTACCTGGTAACACACGTACATTCTTGTGAGCTCACTGACTTTGGAATATACAAATTATGAGAATAGATAACTTCCCCTAAATACTGATAGAACTGAAAATTCAACCTATGGGTGAGCTTCCTAGTGAACAACATCATACATAAATCCATGTTCAGTAAAATGAATATTTTTAGATATGTGGATGATATATATTTCATGATAAATTTTGATTGGCATATATATTGCTACATTTTATTGTTGTGTGTGTGTGTATATGTATATATATGTGTATATATATATATATATATATATATATATATATATATATATTTATATATATATATATATATTCACGAGATTTTCCAGATTTTCCAAAATATGAAATAAATGTGTCTTATTATACACTCCCTAAATTCATTCAAGTTCATGTATGTGGATTTAAAATCAACATTTTACATGATTATCATCAGTCTGGCTGGGCACAATTCAGGAGCCAACTGTCAAAAGAAACGAACTTTATTTTTAGAACCACACAAACCAAACAAAACAGCTTCTCAGGAAAAACCCTCAGAGCCCAACTGCCACCACAGTCTTCCCACAAGCCTTTCCCTCAACCACAAGCCTCCTCCTTTTGAGGCCGATTGGCTGGGTCACATGGGCGGAGCTAAAAAAGTCCACCAATGAGCAGCTCCGTTGTCTGAAAGGGCAAGGAAACATCCCATTGAGCATCACCACAGAGGAGCCAATCAGCTAGATGTTGCTGGGGCCTCTGTGAGCCAATCATCCACTGGCAGTCTGAATGGGCGGGGAAACAGCTCAATGAGCATCTGCAATGAGCATCACCACAGAGGAGCCAATGAGCTTGATGTTGCTGGGGCCACTGTGAGCCAATCATCAGCCGGCAGCTGGAAGTTTGCTAGCAGTTGGAGGTTTCCTGGGGCCCCTTTGGCTGTGGCTCTCAACATCTCCCCCTCTCTGTTTAAACAACAAGCATGTGGCTTAGGGACCATGCCTGCCTTTGGTTGTTCAAAAGTACATATGGTCCTTACTGGGGAACCTTGGCTGTGGCTATCAACAGGATTTGTATGTACCATTCACTGAAGTTAGTTTTCAGTACTAGGAAACAAATATGTATTTCAGGTGGATAAATATTTCTGCGAAAAATCTTGTGAAAAGTTGATTATAAATCCACATACTTGAACATAAATGAATTTAGGGAGTGTAAATAAGATACATATATTTCATATTTTGAAAAATCTGGAGAGTGTGTGGGTGTGTGTGTGTATACACACACACACACACAGATATTAAAATGTAGCAACATATATGCAAATCGAAATTCACCATGAAATATACATCAATCACAGATCCAAAAATATTCAATTTTCTTAACAGGGATTTATGTATAATGTTGTTCTACTAGGAAGCTCACCCATTATTTGAATTTTCAGTTCCAACAGCATTTAGGAGGAGTGATGTCTTCTCACAAATTGTATCTCCCAAGTCAGTCACCTCACAAGAATGTAGGTGTGACACCAGGTAGGATTTCATATGTGCATATAAAAATACATTGCTGAATAGGCTACAGACAAAGGGAGACAGGAATTCACATATTTGATAACTTTAAAAACACATGGAGATCTATTTCAATTAAAAATAGACTGGATTTATAACACCTAACATTTATCATGCAAAAGGCAAGATCAACTATACACCATGCCTCGTCTGAACTGCTTGTATTTCAATTCTGTTTGTGTTACTTTTCTGCATCATATTAGAATTAGTAGTCAGAGTCTAGTAGGGTATGGGTTCGTGTCAGGGATTCAGTATTTCGAATGGAAAATTGGAAAATGAATCCAATGTGTATGCAAATATGTGCTACACACAAAAAATTCCCACTCTCATTCAGAACAATGGCCTGAAATAACCACGCCCCATGTAAGAAACAATTAGAGGAGAAGAGTTAGAAAATCTGTGAATACATACGTAGAATGGAAAATGCTCAGTAGTTCACAACCTTTGAGGTGGAAAAGACGTTTCCAAACCTTAGGATCAGGGTAAAACTCCACAAACATGGAACTCTGCTGGCCTAAACACTTCTGGAGATACTGACAATGAGGTTGGGTACTTGAAATATATGTTGTTGTCAGAAGCTTTAGCTTCCTTTGTAGTGAGACCATCAAACTTGGGTCTGCATTTTTGTGACCTGGAGGACATAAATTCTTATTGTCCAAAGAACATGAGGCAGCAGTGCTGAATTCACTCTTTGTAGCTAAACTGTGGCCACTGGGGGATAAGTGTCTCCCCGTCTGGAATTTGAAATCATTTGGTCATGCTCCACTTTTCGTGGTGTTTCTTGCTGCTGCAGTGGGTGTTTTGTATTTGGTTCATGACATACAAGGAGTTAAACTGGGACACAATGCTGGAGGGAGTCCTGTAACGTATGGTGTGTCAAGGTCTGCAGGAGAATGCACCAACCAGGCTTCTATCCCCCATTGCTTGCCCCCTTTACCATAGGAACTTGATTCTGAATATTGCCCTGAAAACTCTCCATGTAACATGATGCCTTTACATACAAAGTTCTGCTAGCTGCACCATGTCAGTCACAAGCCATTTGAAAGCCAATGTAAGATCCACATGACCCCACCACAGATGTATTGTCACACACCTGCACACAACTGCTCTAGGCCCACTACTCAGCAGGCTCCAACTTACTGGCATCTCTGTTCTACACCATTTTCATGAAACGCAGTCAATGAAGGCATTTTCTGGTACACTCATGATCAGCAACAGGACATCCAAAGGTTCTCCAGTGCCACCTGGTCATGGGAATTTCAAAATTTGGTGGTAGTTATCTAGCCATTTTTGAATGATGAAGTTGGAGGCACTGTGGGTTTAAATTCATTCAGGAGCCATTAAATATTGAGTAAGCTCATTTCGATGAAAGCTCTGGAGAACTCTCACAGGAAAGGCTTCCCAAAGAGTGGCCCAAGGTCACATGAAGCCAGGCCCATTGAGGTCTACAATGTGAGGTCCATGTGTGTTTTGACTCTCAACTATGGCTGTCAAGTCTTTCAAAATAAAATCATGTGATATCCTTGCTGAGATTCTCAGTGCTCTGTGGAAAGCAACCCTGGGCTTAGATCTCAGTTTCCAAGGGTGACTCTCATGCATGGCCTGCTAAAATCCCAACACAATTCATGGCAATACTTCTCTGAGGTCAGTTCCAGAACTCAGTCTCTAAGGTAAATCACACCTGAGTTCAATCCCAGGTGGACCCAGTCATCTCTTCCAAACGCCACACAAATGACCACAATTAAAACCAAAACACTCCCACATGGCCCTCATCTTCTTCCATATAGACACACATCATAACCACTGGCTGGTGGTTTTCATGAGTTGCGCAGCCTAAGACAGTATCCAAAATAAGCTCCCTTGCCCCTCATTTGCCTAAAGTCATGGTGGCCTGGACACCCTTCCGGTGAACCATGAGTGATCAAAAAGGCTTGCTGTTAATACTGCTTTGATTTTCCAATTTTAGGCCTACTGACTCTTCGGTTTAGATTCTTAATGTTAAATGGAGTCATGAGAAAAACCAAGCACCTCTGGGCTAGCCTCTTCATGGCTTTGAAAAACTCATTTGACCAAAAAGATCTTGATTCTCACTTGATGGAGGTCAGGATCCTTAGAAGAATTCGAGAGACTTCATCCACAATGACTGCTCTTTTGGCCATTTTGGTTTTGGATACACAAGAGATCTTTCTTTAGATCCCTCAGGTTCTGAGAATCTAGGCCACAGCCTCACAGGGGGCCAAGAGCCTGAATCAGACACATCCCATTCCAAAGCAATTAAGCAAAGAGCCACAGGTGATGCCCATTTATTTCCATTTGAAAACTGTTTTCTTCATGCTTCACAAAGGGGTGGCCTGAGGCAAAGATGTTCCTGACATTCAGTGCAACAGAACAATAGGTAAGCAAAATTCCCAAAGCAGGGTTTCTCCACTGAGACTTTCCTGGTCACACTGATATCTGAGTTTTCTGAGATGCTCACCATTCCCTTCAGCTATGTAGTACATGGCCATGTCACAGAGCTTGGAGGTGGTACATATTTTGGACACAAAACCATCAGTCTATTCTGGAGAGTGCCCACAATTCAGGAAGAAAACAGGAACTTAGGAAGATAGTAGGTGTTGCCCATCTATAAGACAAGCCACAGTCCATTCATAAATCGGGCAGGATGAATGCTGAGAAGATTTCAACTAGACAGGACTCATCCATTGATGCATTTTCTTTTCTAATGTCTACAACCAGGGGCACAGTGGGATACACTGATATCCAAACACATGCCTTGTCAAACGACTTACTACAAACAGGTCCCGCCAAAACAAACAAACCGCCATTCCTACCTATTCTCAGAACATGAGACAAATTCACAAATCCCCACCCACACCCACAAAGACACCTCCTTCCCCCAAGTAGGTCTGTGACTATCTGTTGTTTCCACTGACTCGTGGGCCATAGTATGTTCCAAATAAATGGCCTTCCTGTCTCAGACCTGCTTTCCTTGTGCAACTCTGTGAATTTGTCAGGAGCCAGCAGTGTGCCACTACCTGCTTTCTCAGGAAAAACCCCTCTTCAGAGCTTTCCTGCGTTTTGGACATCCTCACATCAGTAGGTACCAAAAATGAATGTCTGTGTCCTTGGTAAATCCAAACAAGGAGACCACTGGGACTGGGACTGGACTGGCTATGGGTTCCTGTCTTCCTGGATCCCAAGTTCAGAGAGTTCCATCACCAAAGAAGTGATGTGAGGTCACTTCCTTCAGGAACTGAATCAGATCACTGCCTTGGCAACCTCTTTGTCCTAACAGTTGCTATCAAGGCTACCATGAGAAAGAGGCTGCCCCTACTTCCTGTGACACTTTCACAAGTTAGAATGCTATATCAACCATAGGCACCCGGGAGCAGCTCTCCACACAGGCCTGGTTTGGTCCATCTTCTCTACATTAAAAAGAGAGAGGCTGATTCAGAAACAACCCTTCATTCTGACCATGTTGTTTGCCAGGGAAGATGACTTTTGCTCTCTCAGGTCCTTCATAGCTGCCTACATCTTCTCCAGTGATCATTTCTGCATGGAATTTTGTGGTTCTCAGCAGGTGGAAGATCCCCTACATTCCTATATTGTAAGACCAACTCTGTCCCTGCTCGTCTGTAAAGTTAGATTGAGGGAACAGTGTATGGTTAGGGTTAATAACATGTTCGATTTGGGTTAGAAATTATTCTGCTGGATGAATAATTGTACAAGAATAATGAGGTGAAATGTATGTAGGAAAAAAGAAATCTAAGTAAAATTTGAAGCCCAGAAGGGGATTGGGCTTCAAGGGATTGTGATACTTAGCATTGCGATCAAGGGATTGTGATACTTAGCATTGAATTATGTTCTGCAGAGATGTCTCAGAGAGATCGATATACAATGGCATAAGACCCTGTACCTTGGATTATTGAATGTAGAAGAGAACATCCAGTCAGAAAGCGTTAATAGGTAGGATTAGGAAGATAGTCAGTAGGTTTAGGAGGAAGAGTGATTATAGGATTTGGAACAAAAGTTTCTTAGCAATAGGGTTTCGATTAGAGTGTGAATGGAAATGTCAGCACATGTGAAGAGTCAGTCACAATGATGAACTGGGGAAAATATGTAGGAAAGCAATCAATAGAGACATTATGAAATCAGGAAAAGTATAAAGTGAGAGAAAGGATTAGATGTTTTCAACAGGGTTGAATTTGAATATATAATCTTAGGAAGAAACAAATATATTGTCACAAATAGGATTGATTTTTGAGAGCATTAGGCAACTTGGACATGGATGTTTTTAGTAATCCATATTCACTTTACATTTAGGCTTAGGTACAAACATACGTGTGACCTTTTCTTTTTGTGTCCAAATATTACTGTGATAAAATGTATATGTAGATAAGGTGACATGAGTATTTCTTCCATCATTTCTGAGACCAATAATTTGAAGACGTATAAATTAGTATTGGGTTTACAAAGAGGTGTACCCTGTGTCTATGAATATAAAGAAAAAGCATGAATAGACTGTACAGTGAATAAATAATATAACTGGTTTCACTTTAAATCATGGATTGAATTGATATCTGAAAATATATAAGAAATATTATATTGATACAAAATCATTCATTCCAACCAGTTATACATCTAATGGTAATATTGGGGTTATGGATTATCATGAAGGGTGTGTGAGTTTTGCTTCAAAAGTGATTATGGAAATCGAAAATAATGTATTTGGAAAGAAGTCTCATGAGAAGACCAGTCAAGAAACATGGAGGAATACATGTGTTTCGAAGCAGAAAATGATTGAAAGTGAAACAAATGCCTATAATTTTGTAACTTGTGGATGAAATATATATCTTATAATGTGCATAAACTGAAGAAATAGTAAAATACCAGTGGTGAATAAGAATGAACATAAAAATACACATCATGTCCCATAGGAATCTACTTGCATTAATGAGAAACTGGGTCAATTATTGTAGAAATATTAGGATTTGTATTCACGATTCACTGAAGTTAATTTTCAGTAATAGGAAACAAATGGTATTTCAGGTGGTTGAATATTTCCGAGAATAATCTTGTGAAATGTTGACTATAGATCCACATACATGAACTAGAATGAAATTAAGGAGTGTATAATAAGACACATATATTTAATATTTTAAAACATCTGGAGTGTGTATACACACACACACACACACACACACAATAAAAAGTAGTAGTATATATGCCAATCGAAATTCATCATGAAATATATATCATCCACAGATCGAAAAATATTCATTTTCCTGAACATGGAATTATGTATAATATTGTTCAACTAGGAAGCTCACACAGAGGATGAATTTTCAGATCCCACAGTGTTTAGGAGGAGTGATCACTTCTCACAATTTGTATCTGCCAAGTCAGAAACCTGACAAGAATGTACGTGTGATACCAGGTAGGATTCTATATATGCATATAAAAATAGATGTGCTGAATAGGCTACATAGAATGGGAGAGAGGAATTCACATATTTGTTAACTTTAAAAACACATGGAGAACTATATCAATTACAAATTGACTAGATTTATAACACCAACACTTTGTCACGCAAAAGCCGTGTCCAACTATACACTATGCCTCCTCTGATATGCTTGTATTTCTATTCTGTTTGAGTTATTTTTCTCCATCATATTAGGATTAGTAGTCAGAGTATAGTAGGTTATGGGTTAGTGTCAGGGATTCAGTATTTCAAGTAGAAAATAGGAAAATGAATCTAATAAGCATGAAAATATGTGCTACAAAAAATATTCCCACTGTCATCCAGAAGAATGCCTTGAAATTATCTTCGCCCATAGTATGACACAATTAGAGGAGAAGAGTTAGAAAATATGTGAATACATATCTGGACTGGAAAATGCTCAGCATTACACAACTATGGAGGTGGTAGAACAGTTTCCAAAGGTAAAGGACAGTGTAAACCCTCCACAAACATGGAGCTATGCTGGCCTAAAGACTTCTTGAGAAACTGCCTCTGAGTTTGGGTAGTTGAAATATATGTTGTTGTCAAGAGCTTAACTTCCTTTGTAGTGAGACCATCAAAGTTTGGTCTGCATCTATGTGACCTGGAGGACATGGTTTCTTATTTTCCAATGAACATGAGGCTGCAGTGCTGAATTCACTCTTTGTAGCTAAACTGTGGTCACTGGGGGCTAAGTGTCTCCCCATGTGGACTTTGAAGCCATTTGGTCATCCTCTACTTTTCCTGGTGTTTCTTGCTGCTGCACTGGGTGTTTCGTATTTGCTTCACGACATACAAGGAATTCAACTGGGAAACAGTGCTGGAGGGAGTCCTGTAACATGTGGTGGGTCAGGGTCTGCAGGAGAATGCCCCAACTTGGCTTCTATCCCACATTGCTTGCCCCCTTGACCATACCAACCTGATTCTGAACATTGCCCTGAAACCTCTCCATATTACAAGATGCCATTTCATATAATGGTCTGATGGCTGCACGAAGTCAGTCACAAGCAATTTGGAAGCCAATGTAATATCCACATGGCCACACCACAGATGTATTATCACACACCTGCACACCACTGCTCTAGGCCCACTACTCAGCACGCTCTAACTTACTGGCATCTCTGTTCTACACCATTTTCAAGAAACCCAGTAAATCAAGGCACTGTCTGGTACACTCATGATCAGCAATGGGACATCCAATGGTTATCCAGTGCCACCTGGTCATTGGGAATTTCAAAAATTTGATGATATTTATCTATCCATTTTTCAAGAATGAAGTTGAAGGCACTTTGGGGTTTCCATTCATCCCGGAACCATTAAATGGTGAGGAAGCTCATTTCAATGAAAGCTCTGAGGAACTCTCACAGGCAAGGCTTCTCAGAGTGTGCCCAAAAGGTCACATGAAGCCAGGCCCTTTAAGGTCTATAATGTGAGGTCCTTGTGTGTTTTGACTCTTAACTGTGGCTGCCAAGTTTTTCAGAATAAAATCATGTGATATCCTTGCTGAGATTCTCAGTGCTCTGTTGAAAGCTTTCCTGGGCCTAGATCTCAGGTTTCAAGGGCGACTCTTATGCATGGCCTCCTACAATCCCAACACAACTCATGGCAATACTTCTCTGAGGTCAGTTTCAGAACTCAGTTTCTAAGGGGAATCACACCAGAGTTCAAGCCCATGTGGACCCAGTCATCTATTCCAAACGCCACAAAAATGACTACATTTAAAACCAAAACATTCCCACATTGCCCTTATCTTTAACCATATAAACACTCATCATTAACTCTGGCTGCAGGTTTCCAAGAGTGGCGCAGCCCAAGACAGTGTCCAAATAATGCACCCTTGCCCCTGATATGTCCAAAGTAAGGGTGGCCTGTTCACCCTTCTTATGAACCAGGAGTGATCAAATAGGCCTGCCATAAATACTGCTCTGCTTCTCCAATTTGAGGCCTACTGACTGTCAGGTATAGATTCTTTATGTGATTTGGCATCATGAGACAACCCAAGCAGTTCTGCAGGAATTTGAAGAACTCATTTGATCCAAAGGATCCCTATTCTCACTTAATGGAGGTCAGGAACCAAACAGAAGAAGGCAAGAGACTTCATCCACAATGACAGATTTTTTGCCATTTTGGTTTGGATGCACACATGGGATCTTCTTTAGATCTATCAGGAGCTGAGAATTTTAGCCACAGCCTCAAACAGGGCCTAGTGTCTGATTAAGACACATCCCTTTCCAGAGCAATTAAGCAAAGAGCCACAGGTGATGCCCATTCATTTCCATTTGAAAACTATTTCTTCAGGCTTCACAAAGGGGTCGCCTGAGGCAAAGACCTTCCTGACATTCAAGGCAACAGGAACATAGATAAGCAAATGGAGCCAAGCAGGGTTTCTCCACTGAGACTTTACTGGTCACACTGGTATCTGAGTTTTCTGAGATGTTCCCATTCCCTTCAGCTATCAAGGACATGGCCATGTCACAGAGTTTGGAGGTGGTACATATCTTGGACAATAAACCATGATACTATTCTGGAGAGTGGCCAGAATTCAGGAAGAAAACAGCAACTTAGGAAGTTAGTAGGTGTTTCCCATCCATAAGGCAAGCAACAGTCCATTAATCAATTGTGCAGGATGAATGCTGTGAATCTTTCTACTAGACAGGACACCTCCATTGATGCATTCTCGTTTCTAATGTCTAAAACCACGGACACAGTGGCTACACAGACATAGAAACACTCGCCTTGTCTAAAGACTTACTAGAAAAAGTCGACTCCAAACCAAACCAACCACCTTTCCTACCTATTCTCAGAAAATGAAACAAAACCACAAACTCACACCCACAACCAAAAAGGCACCTCCTTCCCCAAAATAGGTCTTTAACTATCTGGAGTGTCCTCTGACTGATGGGCCATACTACGTTCCACTCGAAATGGCCTGTCCGGTCTCAGATCTTGTCTCCTTGGCCAACTCTGTTATTGTGGGAGGAGCCAGTGGTTAGCCACAACCTGCTGTCTCAAGAAAGGCCCCTCTTCAGAGCTCTACTGGCATTTGGCCATCCTCACATCACTAGGTACCAAGAAGGTCTGACTCTGTACTTGGTAAATCCAAACAAGTGAGCCCACTGGGACTGGGACTGGGACTGGCTCTTGGTGCCTGGCTTCTTGCATTCCAATTTCAGAGAGTTCCATCACCAAGAAAATGAGGTATGTCACTTTCTTTGGAACTGAATGAGGCCACTGCCTTGGCAACAACTTTGTCCTAACACTTGCTTCCAATGGTCCCATGAGTTGGAGGGTGCCCCTACTTCCTGTGACAATTTGACTAGTTAGAATGGTATATCAAAATAGACACCATGGAACAGCTCTCCACGAAGGCCTGGTTAGGTCCATCTTCTCTACATTAAGAAGAGAGAGTCTGATGCATACACATCCCTTCGTCCTGTGCAGGTTGTTTGCCATGGAAGATGGCTTTTGCTCATTCAGGTCCTTCATAGCTGCCTACATCTTCTCCAGGGATAATTTCTACATCAAACTTTGAGGTTCTCAGCAGTTGGAAGATCACCTACATCCCTTATTGAAAGAATAGCCCTGTCCCTGCTCTTTTGTAATGTTAGATTGAGGCAACAGTGTATGGTTAGGGTTAATAACAGGTTCGATTTGGGTTAGGAATCATTCTGCGGGATGAATAATGGTATTGGGAACCTGCAATATATAGAAACATAGTGGTTAAATATAAGTATGGAAACAGAAATCTAGGTAAGATTTGAAGCTCAGAAGTGCATTGGGCAATAGATTGGGACACGTAGCTTTGAATTACGTTCTGCATACATATTTCAGAAAAATCGATATACAATGGCATAGGACCTTGTACCTCGGATGATTGAATGTAGTAGAGTACATCCACTCAAAAAGGGATAGTCGATAGGATCAGGAAGATAGTGAGTATGTTTCGGAAGAAGATAGAGTATAGGATTTGGACCAAAGTTCATTAGCAATAGGGTTTTGGTTAGAGAGTGAATGTCAATGTCAGCACATGTGAAGGGTCAGTCACAATGTTGAACTGGGAAAAATATGTAGGAAAGTAGATATCAATAGAGACATTAGGAAATCAGGCAAAGTATAAAGTGAGTGAAAAAACTAGACATTTCCAACAGTTTTGAGGTTGAATATATAATCTTAGGAAGAAACAAAAATGTGGTCACCAATAGGATTGACATTTGAGAGCATTAGGCAACCTGGATATGGATGTTTTTAGTAATCCATGTTCAGTTTCCATTTAGGCTTTGGTACAATCATACGTGTGACTTTTGCATTTTGTGTCCAGAATATTACTGTGGTAACATGCATATGTAGATCAGGTGACATGAGTATTTCTTCCACCATTTCTGGGAGCAATATTTAGAAGACGAATAAATTAGTATTGGGCATACTAAGAGGTGTACCCTGTGTCTATGAATATAGAGATAATGCATGAATAGACCATATAGTGAATAAATAATATAACTGGTTCCACTTTAAATAATGGATTAAACTGATATCAGAATATATGTAAGAAATACTATATTGATATGAAATCATTCCTTCCAACCAGTTATACATCTAATGGTGATATTATAGTTATGGTTTATCATGAAGTGAGTGTCAGTTTTGCTTCAAAAGTGATAAAGGAAATCAAAAATAATGTATTTGGAAAGAAGTCTCATGATAAGACCAGTCAAGAAACCTGGAAGAATCCATGTGTTCTGAAGCAGGAAGTGATTGAAAGTGAAATAAATGCCTATAAGTTTGCTAACTTGTGGATGAAATATATATCCTTTGATGTGCATAAATTGAAGAAATAGTAATGTACCAGTGTTGAATTAAAATAAATTTCAAAATACACATCATGTCACATAGGAATGTACTTGCATTGATGTTAAACTGGGTCAGTTACTGTAGAAATATTAGTATTTGTATGCAACATTAACTGAAGTTAGTTTTCAGTACTGCAAACAATATGTATTTCAGGTGGATGAATATTTCTGAGAATGATCTTGTGAAAAGTTGATTATAAATCCATATACATGAACATGAATGAATTTAGTGAGTGTATATAATACACATATATTTCATATTTTGAAAAATCTGGAGAGTGTATATATATATATACAAAAAAAACACACACAGACAATAAATTAGCAATCGAAATTTATCATGAAATATATATCTTCCACAGATGCAAAATTATTTCTTTTAGAACATGGATTTATATATAATGTTGTTCTTCTAGGAAACACACCCCTAGGTTAAATTTTCAGTTCCAACAGAGTTTAACAGGAGTGATCATTTCTCACAAATTGTATTTGCCAAATTAGCCTCCTCACAAGAATGTAGGTGTGATACCAGGTAGTGTTCTATATGTGCATTTAAAAATACATGTGCTGAATAGGCTACAGAGAAAGGGAGAGAGGAATTCACATATTTGTTAACATTAAAAACACATGGAGAACTATTTCAATTAAAAATTGACTAGATTTATAACACCTACAATTAATCATGCAAAAAACAAGTCCAACTATACACCATGATTCCTCTGAACTGCTAGTATTCCTATTCTGTTTGTGTTATTTTTCTCCATCATATTAGGAGTAGTAGTCAGAGTTTATTAGGGTATGCGTTAGTGTCAGGGATTCAGTATTTCGAATGGAAAATTGGAAAATGACTCTAAAGGGTATGCAAATATGTGCTACACAAAAATGTTCACACTCTCATCCAGAAGATTGCCTTGGCATTACCTTAGTTCCAAGTAAGATACAATAAAGGAGAAAAGTTAGAAAATCTGTAAATACATATCAGGAATAAAAAATGCTCAGGAGTTCACAAACTTGTAGGTGGTAGAGGAGTTTCCAATAGTAAGGGACAGGGTAAACACTCCACAAACATTGAGCTCTGCTTGTGTAAAGACTTCTTGAGAAACTCTCTGAGGTTGGGCTCTTAAAATACATGTTGTTGTCAGGAGCTTTAGCTTCCTTTGTTGTGTGACCATCAAATCTGGGTGTGCAAATATGTGACCTGAATGACATTGTTTCTAATTTTCCAATGAAAATGAGGCAGCAGTGCTGAATACTCTTTTTGTAGTTAAAATATGGCCACTGGGGTGTAAGTGTCTCCCCGGGTTGACTGTGAAGCCATTTGGTCATCCTCCAATTTTCGTGGTGTTTCTTGCTGGTGCACTGGGAGTTTGGTATTTGCTTCATGAAATACAAGGAGTTCAACTGGGACACAGTGCTGGAGGGAGTTCTGTCACGTGTGGAGGGACACGGTCTGCATGAGAATGCACCAACCAGGATTCTGTCCCACATAGGTTGCCCCTTTGTCCATAGCAACCTGATTCTGAACATTTCCCAGAAACCTATCCATATAACAAGATGCCTTTACATATAAGGGTCTGCTGGCTGTACCCTGTCAATCACAAGGCAATTGGAAGCCAATGGCAGATCCACATGCCCCAACACACATGTTTTTTCACACACCTTCACACCACTGCTCTAGGCCCACTAATGAACAGGCTCCAACTTACTGGCATCACTGTTCTACACAATTTTCATGAAACCCAGTCAGTCAAGGCACTGTCTGATACACTCATGATCAGCAACAGGACATCCAAAAGTTTTCCAGTGCCACCTGGTGATGGGAATTTCAAAAATTTCATGGTATTTATCAAGCCATTTTTCGAGGATAAAGTTGGAGGCTCTGTGGGTTTCAATTCATTCAGGAACCATTAAATGTTGAAGAAGCTCATATCAATGAAAGATCTTGAGAACACTCACAGGCAAGGCTTCCCAAAGAGTGGCCAAAAGGTCACATGAAGTCAGGCCCATTGAGGTATACAATGTGAGGTCCATATGTGTTTTGACTCTCAAGTGTGGCTTTAATGAATTTCAGAATAAAATCATGTGATATCCAGGCTGAGATTCCCAGTGCTGTGGGCAAAGCCACCCTGCACCTAGATCTCCCTGCACCACAATTAATACCTGAGATGTTGGTTGCATGGCCTAGTAAAATCCAAACACAATTCATGACAATACTTCTCTTATGTCACTTCCAGAATTCAGTCTCTAAGGGGAATCATACCAGAGTTCAAGCCCAGGTGGACCCAGTCATCTGTTCCAAGCACCAAACAAATTACCACAATTCTAAACAAAATGCTCCCACATGCCCCTTATCTTATTTCATGTAGACACTCATCATAACATCTGGATGGAGGTTTCCATGAGGGGCACAGCACAAGACAGTGTCCAAAATAACCTTTCTTGCCCCTCATTTGCCTAAAGTCAGTGTGGCCTGGAAATCCTGACTGTGAACCAGGAGTGATCAAATACGCCTGCTCTTAATACTCCTTGGCTTCTCTAATTTGATGCCTACTGACTGTGGGGTTTAGATTCTTTATGTAAACTGGATTCATGAGAAAACCCAAGCACCTATGGGCTAAACTCTGCAGGGCTTTAAAGAACTCATTTGACCCAAAAGATCCCTATTTTCACTTGATGGATGTCAGGAATCTTAGAGAAGAAGTTGAGAGTCTTCATCCACAATAACTGCTCTTTTGGCCATTTTGGTTTTGGATGCACCCATGGGATCTTTCTTTAGATCCATCAGGTGCTGAAAATCTAAGCCACAGCCTCACACAGGGCCAAGAGGCTGATTCAGACACATCCCTTTCCAAAGCAATTAAGCAAAGAGCAAAACACACACAGACATTATAAAGTGGCAATATATGCCAATTGAAATTCATGATGAAATATATATCGTCCACAGATCCAAAAATATTAATTTTACTGAACATGGATTTATGAATAATGTTGTTCAACAAGAAAGGTTACCCTTAGGTTGAATTTTAAGATCCAATAGCATTTAGGAGGAGTGATCTCTTGTCATAATTTGTATCTGCCATGTCAGCCACCTCACAAGAATGTATATGTGATACCAGGTAGGATTCTATATGTTTATATAAAAATACATGTGATGAATAGGCTACAGAGAAAGGGATAGAGGAATTCACATATTTATTAACTTAAAAAACACAAGGAGAACTATTTCAATTAAAAATTAACTAGATTTATAACACCTACCCTACATAATGCAAAAGGCAAGTCCAACTATACACCATGCCTCTTCTGAACTGCTTGTATTTCTATTGTGTTTGTATGCACTGTGGGTTTCAAGAACCATTAAATGTTGAGGAAGCTCATTTGAATGAAACTCTGGAGAACTCTCATAGGCAAGGCTTCCCAAAGAGTGACCAAAAGGTTAGATATAGCCAGGCCCATTGAGGTCTACAATGTGAGGTCCATGTGTGTTTTGACTCTCAACTATGGCTACCAAGTCTTTAAGAATAAAATCATGGGATATCTTGGCTGAAATTCTCAGTGCTCTGTGGAAATCCACCCTCGGCCTTGATCTTAGTTTCCAAGGGCGACTCTCATGCTTGGCCTCCTAAAATATCACCACAATTCATGGCAATACTTCTCTGAGTTCAGTTCCAGAAGTCAGTCTCTAAGGGGAATCACACAAGAATTCAAGCCCAGGTGGACCCACTCATCTCTTCCAACCGTCACACAAATGACCACAATTAATGCCAAAAACACTCTCACATGGCCCTCCTCTTCTTCTATAAAGGCACTCATCATAACATCTGGCTGGAGGTTTCCATGAGGGGCACAGCCCAAGACAGTGTCCCAAATAAGCTCCCTTGCCACTCATTTGCCTAAATTCAGGGTGGCTTGGACACCCTTCTTGTCCACCAGGAGTGATCTGAAAGGGTAAAATAAATTGAAATTAAAGTGTAAAAGTTGAAGTGTAAAAGACTGGGTTTTGTAAAGTTTCTAAGCTGCAAGGCCTGAGTTAAAATGTAAAGGACCAGGTATTGTTAAGTTCCTATGCTACATGCAAAACCTGAAATTCCTGTAGCTTGTAGTACAATTCCCGACTGCCCAGTAAATATTCCCCCTGACCGCCTGGTTATTTAATAACCTAGGACCCTGTGTGGCCTGGCACATAGGCATTGCAAGGCCTAAAGCAATCTGTTTGAATGTGTACCTTGCTTTAGAACTGACCTATCACTCCTGCCTCACCTGTTCCTGCCAATGAGTGAACTAATCATGTTTAGGAATTGTTGTTTGATTTTTCTGTGGTGTATGTTGATTTCTTAAAGGAGACTGTGATATATGTAAAGTCCCGCCCTCCCCAAAAAGTGTACTTAAGCACTGCTCAACCCCTGCTCGGGGCTCTGGGCTGCTCTCCCTTCTTGAGTGAGCACGTAGCCCCAGCATGCTGGATTGGATCCACAATGAACGCCTTTTTCTGTTGCGTGAGCCGCGGTCTCTTGGTGGTCTCTTCCTCCGATGTTCACCGGATCCTTATATTTGGTGCGTTGGCCGGGAATCACGCAGCATAGGACAAGGACACCCCAACAGACCCCTCTGGGGGTAAGTAAGGCGTTTCTTTCCATTTTTCCTTGCGATCGCTCAGAGCTTTTTGTTCAGGTTCCGTTTTTCCGTTTTTGGTTTGGGTTGGCAGAGTGGCTGCCAGCGGAGAACGTAAGTTCCCCCTGTCAGTGGTGGACAAACGTGTCCTAAAGCCACAGACCACGTCCTCACAAGGGATGCCTTGGAGGACTCAGGGAGTGATGGATGTGCCCTCATTGGGTGAGGAGGGACGGATGAGCCACATTAGGTGACTCTGCTGCCAACCCATCATATCTTGCTGGCTACTTTTTTCTCTCAGGTTGAATTCACTGTCTGTCTTTGTGGTCTAACCCATCAGGTTTTGCCAGTTACTGGGTTCTAATCTTTACCTCTGAACTCGTGTTAAATGTTACCTGTGTGTACATGTTTGTGTCACGTTTGTATTGTCCATGTCTCTGTTTGAGAAACTCTCATTATGGGACAAAGCCATTCCATGCCTCTGTCCTTGAAGCCTTTCCTGGTCCCTGCCTCCAATCCGACACCGTCACCCAGGATCCTATCACTCAAACCTTCTACTCCTTCCCCTCTTCCCTCCATTCTCCCAGAGTCACAAGATTGTAGATCTTGGGGTTGTGAACAAACGGGAGCTGCATGATGGTCTTTGTGTGTCTTTTTATCTGTGTTTCTGTTAAATGTGATTGCATTGTTTGGACCGATGCAGAGTCCCGAGTTCCAACCTGCCTTACATATGTGGAAGTTACTTTAGCTAAATTTTAAACTAATGCTTCTCCTGTGAGGGACCAAAAGTCAATAGAACCGCCAGTTTTTCTGTTCTCACTTTTTGCACCTCTCTTAGCTGTGTTTTAAAGAACTTTGTTAAACTTTACTCCCCTTTGTTAAGCAAGATTACGGAAGCAGTGATTTTTTTCTTCCCGTAGTTGGCTTGAGCATGCCCACTGCAGAGGGAAATGTCTGGGGTCAAAGAACTTTGATATCTCGCTTAAACTTTTCTCAAAACCCTGTCCTCATTATTAAATTGGCATTAATTGGCTTTGGGATGGGAACCAAGCCTTCAGTCATAAATTTTGACACCCCAGAGGGGACTTTAAATAAACCCCACTCTGCCCTCTTGGGGAAGCCTAGCACTCAAAACAACTGCAAGCAGAGGATGAAATTTTTGGGAGCTGACTACTGCAATGTTGGGAGACATAGAATATGCCTGGTGCCTGGGGTCAAAGCAAACCAGAGGAACTAATCCTGTAAGTAAATGGTGAGGCTAAGGGACTCCCAGCAGCTGACAGAGCCATTTTGCTGTGGGGAACTCCCTTATTCCTTACGTGCACTTTAAGGATTTCTCCACCTCTGTTTACTTAACAAAGGGGACAATGAATGCATTAATATGTTGATATTATAGATTTTTTCTTGGGGATGATCTAGGGTGAATGTGTATCTAAAAATGATTTTTTTTTTTTATTTTAACCATCTCGTATCTAAATGGGTTTCTAAAGCATTGCACTATGTTACAGTTAAAAGTTGGGTTTAAACAATTGTTTAGTTTTATTTCAGGTAGTTCATGCTAGGAAACTTAAATACTTAGGATAAAAAATAATTAAAGAGTTTTAATTTTGAACTAGGCAGCCTGAAAAAATTTCACTAGATATACCAGTGCATTAACTTGGGAAGAGATAATAAATTATGATATGGTATCTATTCCCATCAGTGTGTAAGATTTTTAAAAAATGGTACTAAATTAAAACGTTGGTCTGGCTTATTGAAATGACATTAATTAGCAACAGTCTTGGAAATTTTTAAAGCTTAATTTCGGATACACATGGTCGTGTGTGGTTCTTTTTAAAAAATTTTCAGCCAATTTAATGTAACTTAATACTATTAGAAACTTCATAACAAAGAAAGGGGCTTAACGATCCTATAGAAACTTCTTCTGATGGTGGCTTTAATATTATCAAAAAATGATCCTATTTTCAGTTTTGTGTGAGCAAGTTTTTATAGTGTAGAAAAATGAAAAGATATAAAATTTTGAGAATTACATCTTAAACTTGCATCAAAATTTTCAACATCCAAACCTGGAAATTATGACTTATAGCTAAAATGCCTTAGGCCTGAGGTTTCTGCTACGAATTCCAGTCTTTTCAGTTTTCCAGACCTCAGCCAGGACTTAAGTTGATATGCAAATAAAAGAAGCCTGCAGCACTCAGCAGGAGACAGATAAAAAAGAGTAAATGTGTCTTTTTACCTGAACTCAAACTAGACCTAACCAAAAAATTATATTATACGGTATTTACTAATTACTGGCCAGTCATTTTTTTAGGACTCTTGCTTTTCTTAGATTCTATATTTTTTTTTTGAGCTCATGATCTTGATTCTGCTGATGGGTTAATGTTTTCTGATCAGTTCTATTTTTGATCGACTCTGGAGTTTTTAGCATTTCAATGGAGATTTCACCTGAAAAAGCTACAAGGCTTTTACTATTGTGTTATGTGTTACATTTGTATTACGTGTTGTATGTTGGTATGTCTGTATGTGTGTATGTCCATATATCATGCAGTGATATGACAATTGACAGATGAGGAGCACTCATGAAAAATTTAAGAATGTATCCAAATGTCTTTGATTCACGTGATTCATATGTTTTAATTCAAATTGGGTAAACAGATAAATATAAAGATGTCTTTAAAATTAGGCCTATAAGTTTTCTAGGTTTTCAAAAAGGCCCTAATAAAATGTAGATGTCTATAAAATAATCTGCCTAAATTCAGAAATTTACAAGTATTGTATTGAAATGTGAACAGAAAGAGGTTAGTAGATGAAAAAGAGAAACTAAAAGGTTCCAGATATAGATCTAATAGAGGAAAAATGTGTTTCTGGATAAGAGAGTCTATATGATTAAGTAATTAAAAGGGTTTAAGTAAATAATAAAAAAGGTTTGTGTAACTTGGTTATATGTGTAAGTTTTGAGCAAGTAATCTTAAAAAAATAAACAGCTGGTAAAACAAGTACTGTTTTTATAAAATTGTGCCATGTTATTTCTTTAAAATCTAAACTTGTTTAATACAAAAACATGAATGTAATTGTGGTGTTAATGTGTTCATATCTTCCAGGTATACAAGTCTGTAAGGTAGAAGCTTCCAAAGACCATTGTATCAAGCTGGTGTTCTAAGGTTGTATGGTAATTCTAGGCTTAAAAGAAAAACATGTTGGAGATTTATGTATATCATTTGTGTTCTATAATTGGACTTGTTATCAATAAGGTATGTACAGTTCCATGTTACTTTTTACACTGAGATGCAATCTAAAAGTATTTTTAACTTAATGAGAGCCAAATCTGTGAAGGTTTTATTGTAAACACAAAGGTAATGCCCATTCATTTCCATGTGAAAACTGTTTTCTTCAGGCTTCACAAAGGGGTGGCCTGAGACAAAGACTTTCCTGATATTCAGGGCAACATAACAATAGGTAATCAAAAGGCCCAAAGCAGGGTTTCTCCACTGAGACTTTACTGGCTACACTGATATCTGAGTTTTCTGAGATGCTTGCCATTCCCTTCAGGTATCCAGTATATGGCCATGTCACAGATCTTGGAAGTGGTTCATATATTGGACACAAAATCATGAGCCTATTCTGGAGAGTGGCCAGAATTCAGGAAGAAAACAGGAACGTAGGAAGATAGTTGGTGTTGCCCATTGATAAGGCAAGCCACACTCCATTTATAAATTGTGCCGGATGAATGCTGGGAAGTTTTCTCCTTGAGAGGATACACCCATTGAGGCATTCTCTTTTCTAATGTCTACAACCACGAACACAGTGGGATACACAGACCTAAAAACACTCGCCTTGTCAAAGGACTAACTAGAAACACTCCACTCCAAACCAAACACACCCCCTTTCCTAACTATTCTCAGAACAAAAGAAAAAACCACAAACCCATACCCATAACCACAAAGGCACCTCCTTCCCCCAAGTAGGTCTGGAACTATCCAGAGTGTCCTCTGACCGGAGGGCCATACTATGTTCCCCAGAAATTGTCTGTCCTGTCTCAGATCTGGGCTCCTTGGTCAACTCTGTGAAGTTTTCAGGAGCCAGCAGTGAGCCTCTACCTGTTTTCTCCGGAAGGGCCGCTCTTCAGAATTTTTCTGGAATTTGGCCATTCTCACATAAGTAGGTACCACAAAAGACTGACTCTGTCCTCGGAAAATCCAAACAAGTGAGAACACTGGAACTGGTGCTGGGACTGGGTCTTGGTGCCTGGCTTCCTGGAACCCAAATTTGGAGAGTTCCATCAACAAGGATGTGAGGTGAGGTCACTTCCTTTAGTAACTGAATGAGGTCACTGCCTTGGCAACCAATTTGTCCTAACATTTGCTTCCTAAGGTCTCATAACATGGAGGATATCCCTACTACCTGTGACACTTTCACAAGTTAGAATAGTATAGAAACCATAGTCACCTGGGAACAGCTCTCCACAAAGGCCTAGTTTGGTTCATCTCCTCTACCTTAAGAAGAGAGAATCTGATTCAGACACAACCCTTCATCCTGACCAGGTTGTTTGCCATGGAAGATGCCTTTTGCTCTATCATGTCCTTCATAGCTGCCTACATCTTCTCCAGGGATCATTTCTGCATGGAACTTTGAAGTTTTCAGCAGGTGGAAGATCCCCTGCATTCCTGTATTGTAAGACCAAATCTTTCCCTGCTTTTCTGAACACTTAGATTGAGGGAACAGTGTATGGTTAGGGTTAATAATATGTTCAATTAAAACCAAAATACTCCCACATGGCCCTCATTTTCTTCCATGTAGACATTCATCATAACCTCTGGCTGGAGGTTTCCATAAGGGGCGCAGCCCAAGACAGTGTCCAAAATATGTTCCCTTTCCCCTCATTTTCCTAAAGTCAGGGTTTCCTGGACACCCTTCCTGTAAACCAGGATTGATCAAATAGGCCTGCCAGTAATACTGCTCTGTTTCTTCATTTTGAAGCCTACTGACTGTGAGGTATAGATTCTTTATGTGATTTGGAGTCATGTGAGAACCCAAGCACTGCTGCAGGGCTTTGAAGAACTCATTTGTCTCAAAGGATCCCTCTACTTACTTGATGGAGGTCAGGAACCTAACAGAGGAAGCAAGAGACTTCATCCACAATGACTGATCTTTTTGCCATTTTGGTTTTGGATGCACACATGGGATCTTTCTTTAGATCCATCAGGTGCTGAAAATCAAAGCCACAGCCTCTCTCAGAGCCGAAAGGATGATTCAGACACATCCCTTTCCAAAGCAATTAAGCAAAGAGCCACAGGTGATGCTCATTCATTTCCAATTGAAAGCAGTTTTTTTCAGGCTTCACAAACTGGTGGCCTGAGGAAAAGACCTTCCTGACATTCAGGTCAACAGAACAGTAGGTTAGCAAAAGGCACAAAGCAGGGTTTCTCTACTGAGACTTTACTGGTCACACTGATATCCGAGTTTTCTGGGATGCTCCCAATTCCCTTTATCTATCCAGTACATGGCCATGTCACAGAACTCGACAGAGGTCCATATCTTGGACAAAAAAACATGAGCCTATTCTGGAGAGTGGCCAGAATTCAGGAAGAAAACAGGAACTAAGGAAAGAAGTAGGTGTTGCCCATATAAGGCAAGCCACAGTCCATTCATAAATTGGGCAGGATGTGTGCTGAGATGCTTTCTACTAGACAGGACACATCCATTGATGCATTCACTTTTCTAATATCTACAACCACGGAAAAAGTGGGAAACACAAACATAGAAACACTCGCCATGTCAAATGACTTACCAAAAACAGTCCACTCCAAACCAAACATACTGCCTTTCCTACCTATTCTCAGAACATGATACAAAACTACAAATTCACACCCACACCCACAAAGGCACCTCCATTACCCAAGTAGGTCTGTGACTATCCAGAGTGTCCTCAGACTGGTGGGCCTTACTCTGCTCTCTCGAAATGGACTTTCCTGTCTCAGATCAGGTCTCCTTTACCAACTCTGTAAAGTTGTCAGCATCAATCAGTGAGTCACTACCTGCTTTCTCAGGAAAGGCCCCTCTTCAGAGCTTTCCTGGCATTTAGCCATCCACACATCAGTATGTACCAAGAAAGACCGACTCTGTCCTTGGTAAATCCAAACAAGTGAACCCACTGGGACTGGGACTGGGACTGGCTCTGAGTGCCTGGCTTCCTGGATCCCAAGTTCAGAGAGTTCCATCACCAAGGAAGTGAGGTAGGTCACTTCCTTCAGGAACCGAATGAGGTCACTATCTTGGCAACCACTTTATCCTAACATTTGCTTCCAAGGGTCCCATGAGAGAGAGGCTGCCCCTAATTCCTGTGTCACATTCACAAGATAGAATGGTATATCAACCATAGGCACATGTTAACAGCTCTCCACACAGACCTGGTTTGGTCCATCTTCTCTACATTAAGAAGAGAGAGGCTTATTCAGACACATCGCTTCATCCTGACCAGGTATTTTACCAAGGAAGATATCTGTTGCTCTCTCAGGTTCTTCATAGCTGCCTACATCTTCTCCAGGGTTTATTTCTGCATGGAACTTGAGGTTCTCAACAGGTGGAAGATCCCCTATCTACCTGTATTATAACACCAACTTTGTCCCTGCTCTTCGTAATGTTAAATTGAGGGAACAGTGCATGGTTAGGGTTAATAGCATGTTCGATTTGGGTTAGGAATCATTCTGTGAGATGAATAATGGTATTGGGAACCTCCGATATTACAAGCATATATAGGTGTAATATAAGTATGAAAACAGAAATCTAGGAAAGATTTCAAACCCAGATGAACATTGGGCCCTTGATTGGGATACTTAGCTTTGAATTATTTCCGCAAAGTTGTCTCAGATAAATCGATATACAATGGTATAGGACCTTGTACCTTGGATGACTGAATGAGGAAGAGATCGTCCAGACAAAAAGAGATAGTTCGAAAAGTTATTTAGATATAGGGTTTTGGTTAGAGAGTGAATGTAAATGTCAGCATATGTGAAGAGTCAGTCACAGTGATGAACTGGGGAAAATGTGTAGGAAAGCAGATATCAATAGAGACATTAGGAAATCAGGGAAAGTACAAAGTGAGTGATAGGATAAGATGTTTTTAACATGGTTGAGTTTGAATATATAATCTTAGGAAGAAACAAATATGTAGTCACCAATAGGAATGATATTTGAGATCATTAGTTAATCAGGACATGGATGTTATTAGTAATACATGCTCACATTAAATTTAGGCTTTGGTACAATCATAAGGGTGTCCCTTGCATTTTTTGTCAGGAATATTACTGTGTTGAAATGTAAATGTATATCAGGTGACTACAGTATTTCTTCAACTATTTCTGAAAGCAACATTTTAAGACTGATAAGTTAGTATTGGGGACACAAGTACGTGTACCCTGTGCCTATGATTATAAAGATGATGCCTTAATAGACCATACTGTAAATAAATAATATAACTGGATCAAACTTTAAATAATTGATTGAATTGATATCTGAAAATATATAGGAAATCTTATATTGATATACATAAGTGCATTCTAACCAGCTATACATCTAATGGTAATTTTAGCATTATGGTTTATGATGAAGAGTGTGGGAGTTTTGCTTCAAAAATGATTATGGAAATCGAAAATAATATGTTTGGAAATAATCTCATGCAAAGAACAGTCAAGAAACATGGAGGAATACATATGTTCTGAAGCAGCAAGTAATTGCAAGTGAACCAAATGCGTACAGATTTGTGAACTTGTGGATGAAAAGTATTATCCTATGATGTCCATAAACTGAAGAAATTGTAATGTACCAGTGTTGAATAAAAATGAACTTCAAAATACACATCATGTCCCATAGGATTTTACTTGCATTGATGTTAAACTGGGTCAGTTACTGTACAAATATTAGGATTTGTAAGCACCATTCACCAAAGTTAGTTTTCAGTACTGGGAAATAAATATGTATTTCATGTGGATGAATATTTCTGAGAATAATCTTGTGAAAATTTGATTATAAATCCACATATAGGAACATGAGTTAAATTAATGAGTGTATAATAAGACACATATATTTCATATTTTGAATAATCTGGAGAAAAAAATATATATATATATAGATACAAACACAGACATTAAAATGTAGTAATATGTATGCCAATCAAAATTCATTATGAAATATATATCATCCTCATATCCAAAAATATTCTTTTTACTGAGCATGGATTTATGTATAATGCTGTTCATCTAGGAAATTCACCAATATGTTGAATTTTCAGTTCCATCAGTGTTTAGGGGGAGTGATCTCTTCTCACAATCTGTATCATCCTAAAACAGCAAGCTCACAAGAATGTACGTGTGATACTAGGTAGGATACTAAATATGCATAATAAATTTCATGAGATGAATAGGCTACAGAGAAAGGGAGACAGAAATGTACATATGTGTTAACTTTAAAAACTCATGGAGAAGTATTACAATAAAAAGTTGACTAGATTTATAACACATACACTTGATAAAGCAGAAGGCAAGTCCTAGTATACACCATGCCTCGTATGTACGGCCTGTATTTCTATTCTGTTAGGTTTCTTTTTCTACATCATATTAAGATTAGTAGTCAGAGTCTAGTAGGGTATGGGTTAGTGACAGGGATTCAGTATTTCTAATGGAAAATAGGAAAATGAATCTAATGTGTATGCAAATATTTGCTAGACAAAAATCTTCCCACTGTCCTCCAAAACAATGCCTTGATATTTCCTTCGCCACAAGTAATACACAATTAGTGGAGAAGAGTTTGAAAATCTGTGAATATATATCTGGAAAAGAAAATGCTCAGGAGTTCACAGCCTTGGAGGTGGTAGAGGAATTTCCAAAAGTAAGGTACAGGGTAAACACTCCACAAACATGGAACTCTGGTGGCCTAATGAGTTTTTGAGAAACTGCCTCTCAGTTTGGGCCCTTGAAAAATTTGTTATTGTCAGGAGCTTTAGCTTCCTTTGTATTGAGACCATCAAACCTGGGTCGGCATCTATGTGACCTGGATGACATGGTTCCTTATATGCTATTGAACATGAGGAAGAAGTTCTGAATTTTCCCTTTGTTAGTAAACTGAGGACACTGGGGTCTAAGTGTCTAACCATGTGATCTGTGAAGCCATTTGGTCATACTCCACTTTTCGTGGTGTTTCTTACTGCTGCACTGGGAGTTTGGTATTGGCTTCACGTAATACAAGGAGAAAAACTGGGACACAGTGCTAGAGGGAGTACTCTCACGTGTAGTGGTTGAGGGTCTGCAGGAGAATGCACCAACCAGGCTTCTATCCCAAAAAGCTTGCACCCATGTCCATAGCAACCTGATTCTGAACATTGCCCTGAAACCTCTCCATATAACAAGGTCCCTTTACTTGTAAGGTTCTGCTGGCTGCACCATGTCAGTCACAAGTCATTCGGAAACCAATGGCAGAACCACGTGTCCCCACGACAGATGTTTTATCATACACCTGCCCACCACTGCTCTGGGCCCACTAATCAGCAGGCTCCAACTTTCTGGCACCTCTGTTCTCACCATTTTCATGAAACCCAGTCAATCAATGCAATGTCTGGTACACTCATGATCAGCAACAGATATCCAAAGGTTCTCCAGTGCCATCTGTTCGTGGAAATTTAAAAAATTCATGGTATTTATCTAGCCAATTTTCAAGGATGAAGTTGGAGGCACTGTGGCTTTCAATTTATTCAGGAACCATGAAATGGTGAGGAAGCTTATTTCAATTAAAGCTCGGGAGAACTTTCAGAGGCAAGGTTTCCCAAAGAGTGGCCAAAAGGTCACATTAAGCCAGGCCCATTGAGGTCTACAATTGAGGTCCATGTGTGTTTTGACTCTCAACAATGGCTGCCACGTCTTTCTGAATAAAGTCATGTGATATCCTGCCTGAGATTCCCAGTGCTCTTTGGAAAGCTATCCTGAGCCTAGATCTCAGTCTCCAAGGGCAACTCTCATGTGTGGCCTCCTAAAATCCCAACACAATTCATGTCAATACTTCTCTGAGTTCATTTCAGTCTCTAAGGGGAATCACTCCAGAGTTGAAGTCCATGCGGACCCAGTCATCTCTTCCAACCACCACACAAATGACCACAATTAAACCAAAACACTCCCACATGGCCCTCATCTTCTTCAATATAAACTCTCATCATAACCTCTTGCTGGAGGTTTCCATGAGGGGCGCAGCCTAAGGAAGTGTCCAAAATAAGCTCACTTGCCCCTTATTTGCCTAAACTCAGTGTGGCCTGGAAACCCTTCCTGTGAACCAGATGTGATCAAATAGGCCTGCCATTAATACTGCTCTACTTCTCCAATTTGAGGCCTACTCTCTGTGGGGCATAGATTCTTTATGTGAATTGGGGTCATGAGAAAATCAAGCACCTATGGGCTACCCTCTGCAGGGCTTTGAAGAACCCATTTCAGTGAGTCGAGGAATTGGACCAAATGTTCTTTAGATATAGGGTTTTTGTTAAAGACTGAAAGTAAATGTCAGCATATTTGAAGAGTCAGTCACAGTGATGAACTGGGGAAAATGTGTAGGAAATCAGATATCAATAGAGACATTAGGAAATCAGGCAAAGTACAAAGTGAGTGATAGGATAAGACATTTTTAACAGTGTTCAGATTCAATATTTAATCTTAGGAAAAAACAAATATGTAGTCACCAATAGGAATGATATTTGAGATCATTAGTTAATCAGGACTTGGATGTTGTTAGTAATACATGCTCACTTTCAATATAGGCTTTGGTACAATCATAAGTGTGTCCGTTGCATTTTGTGTCAGGAATATTACTGTGATAAAATGTGTATGTATATCAGGTGACTAGAGTATTTCTTCCACCAATTATTAAAGCAATATTTTAAAGACTTATAAATTAGTATTGGGGATACAAATAGGTATACCATCGGTCTATGAATATAGAGATGATGCCTTAATAGACCATACTGTGAATAAATAATATAACTGGTTCAAACTTTAAATAATGGATTGAATTGATATCTGAAAATATATAGGAAATTTTATATTGATATACATAAATTCATTCTAACCAGTTATACATCTAATGGTAATATTAGCATTATGGTTTATCATGAAGAGTGTCTGAGTTTTGCTTCAAAAATGATTATGGAAATCAAAAATAAAGTGTTTGGAAAGAATCTTATGAAAAGAACAGTCAAGAAACATGGAGGAATACATGTGTTCTGAAGTAGGAAGTGATTGAAAGTGAACCAAATGCCTATAAATTTGTGAAATTGTGGATGAAAGGATATATCCTATAATGTCCATAAACTGCAGAAATAGTAATGTATCAGTGTGGAATAAAAATGAACTTCAAAATACACATCATGGTCCCATAGGTGTCTACTTGCATTGATGTGAAACTGGGTCAGTCACTGTGGAAATATTACGATTTGTATGCACCATTCACTGAATTTAGTTTTTAGTACTAGGAAATAAATATGTATTTAAGGTGGATGAATATTTCTAAGAATTATTTTGTAAAAATTTGATTATAAATCCACATACACACACATGAGTGAATTTAGAAAGTGTATAATAAGACACATATATTTCATATTTTGGAAAATCTAAAGAGTAGATATCTATATCTATATAGATAGATAGATAGATAGATAGATAGATAGATAGATAGATAGATAATTAGATACTCACATACACAGACATTAAAATGTAGCAATATATATGCCATTCGAAAATCATAATAAAATAGATATCATCCACGTATCCAAAAATATTCATTTTACTGAACATTTATTTATGCATAATACTGTTCATCTAGGAAACTCACCCATAGGTAGAATTTCCAGTTCCATCAGTATTTAGAGGGAGCGATCTCTTCTCACAATTTGTATCTTCCAAAATAAGCAAGCTCACAAGAATGTACATGTGATACCAGGTAGAATTCTAAAGATGCATTAAAAAATACATGTGATGAATAGGCTACAGAGAAAGTGAGACAGAAATTTACATATGTGTTAATTTTAAAAACTCATGGAGAAGTATTACAATGAAAAGTTGACTAGATTTATAACACATACCATTGATAAAGCCGAAGGCAAGTCCAAGTATACACCATGACTCCTATGAAAGGCCTGTATTTCTATTCTGTTAAGTTTCTTTTTCTCCATCGTATTTTGATTAGTAGTCAGAGTCTAGTAGGGTATAAGGTAGGGTCAGGGATTCAGTATTTCAAATGGAAAATAGGAAAATGAATCTAATGTGTATGCAAATATGTGCTACACAAAAATCTTCCCACTCTCATCCAGAACAATGCTTTGACATTACCTTCGCCCCAAATAAGACACAATTAGTGGAGAAAAGTTAGAAAATCTGTGAATACATATGTGGAAAGGAAAATGCTCAGGAGTTCACAAACTTGTAGGAGGTAGAACGGGTTACAAAAAAAGAGAGAGTAAACACTCCACAAACATGGAGCTCTGCTAGCCTTTTTGAGAAACTGCCTCTGAGGTTGGGCAGTTAAAATATATGTTGTTGTTAGGAGCTTTAGCTTCCTTTGTAGTGAGACCATCAATTCTGGGTCTCCATCTATGTGACCTGGATGACATGGTTTTTTATTTTCTAGTGAACATGAGGCAGCAGTGCTGAATTCTCTCTTTGTAGGTAAACTTTGGCCACTGGGGTCTAAGTATCTAACTGTGTTGTCTGAAAAGCCATTTGGTCATTATCCACTTTCGCGGTGTTTTTTACTGCTGCACTGTGAGTTTGGTATTGGCTTCACGAAATACAAGGAGTTCTACTGGGACACAGTGCTGGAGGATGTACTCTCACGTGTGGTGGGTTACTAAAATGCACCAGTGGGGCTTCAATCCCACATAGCTTTTCAACTTGACAATAGCAACCTGATTCTGGACATTGGCAGGAATCCTCTCCATATAATAAGATGCCTTTACATACAGTCTGCTGGCTGTACCATGTCAGTCACAAGTGATTTCTAAGCCAATGGCAGATCCACGTGGCCCCACCAGAAATGTTTTTTTCACACACCTACACTCCACTGCTCTAGGCCCACTAGTCTGCAGGCTCCAACTTTCTGGCATCTATGTTCTACACTTTTTCCATGAAACCCAGTCAATCAAGGCACTGTCTGGTACAGTCATGATCAGCAACAGGACATCCAGAGGTTCTCCAGTGCAACCTGGTCATGGTAATTTCAAAAAATTCATGGTATTTATCTAGATATTTTTCAATAATGAAGTTGGAGGCACTGTGGGATTCAATTTATACAGGAACCATTAAAAGGTGAAGAATCTCATTTCAATGAAAGGTCTGGAGAACTCTCACAGGCAAGGCTTCCCAAAGAGTGGGCAAAAGGTCACATGAAGCCAGGCCCATTAAGGTCTACAATGTGAATTCCATGTGTGTTTTGACTCTCAACTATGGCTGACAATCTTTCAAAATAAAATCTTGTGATATCCTGGCTGAGATTCCCAGTGCTCTGTGGAAAGTCACCCTGGGCCTAGATCTCAGTTTCCAATGGCGAATCTCATGCGTGGCCTCCAAAAATCTCAACACAATTCATGGCAATACTTCTCTGAGCTCAGTTCCACAACTCAGTCTCTAAGGGGAATCACAACAGAGTTCAAGCCCAGGTGGACCCAGGCATCTCTTCCAATTGCCACACAAATGACGACAATTAAAACCAAAACACTCCCACAGGGCCCTCTTCTTCTTTTATATAGACACTAATCATAACCTCTAGCTGGAGGTTTCCATGAGGGGCACAGCCCAAGACAGTGTCAAAAATACTCTCACTTGCCCCTCATTTGCCTAAAGTCAGGGTGGCCTGGACAACATTCCTGTGAAACAGAAGTGATCATATAGGACTGCTGTTAATACTGCTCCACTTCTCAAATTTGAGGCCTACTGACTGTGGGGTATAGATTCTTTGTGTGAATTGGAGTCATGAGAAAACGCAAGCACCTATTGTCCAGCCTCTGCAGGGCTTTGAAGAACTCATTTGACACAAATGATCCCTATTCTCACTTGATGGAGGTCATTAATATTACAGAGGAAGGCGAGAGGCTTCATGTACAATGACTGATCTTTTTTTCCATTTTGGTTTTGGATGCCCACATGGGATCTTTCTCTAGATACATCAGGTGCTGAAAATCTAAACCACAGGCTCACACAGGGCCAAGAGGCTGATTCAGACAAATCCCTTTCCAAAGCAATGAAGTAAAAAGCCACAGGTGATTCCCATTCATTTCCATTTGAAAACTCTTTTCTTCAGGCTTCACTAAGGTTTGGCCTGAGGCAAAGACCTTTCTGACATTCAGAGCAACAGAACAATAGGTAATCAAAAGCCATCAAGCAGGGTTTCTCCTAGGAGACTTTCCTGGTTACTCTAATATGTGAGTTTACTGAGATGCTCGCCATTCCCTTCAGCTATCCAGTACATGGCTATGTCACAGAGCTTGGAGGTGGTACGTATCTTGTACAAAAATACATGATACTAATCTTTAGAGTGGCCAGAATTCAGGAAAAAAATGAGAACATAGGTAGATAGCAGGTGTTGCCCATGGATAAGGCAAGCCTCAGTCCATTCATTAATTGGGAAGGATGCATACTGGGAAGTTTTCTACTAGACAGGACACACCCAATGAGCTATTTTCTTTTCTAATATCTACAAAGAAAAACACAGTGGGATACACAGACACAGAAACAGTCTCCTTGTCAAATGACTTACTAGAAACAGTCCACTCCATACCAAACAAACCTCCTTTTTTACCTATTCTCAGATCATGAGAAAAAACCACAAACACAAACCAACACCCACAAATGCACCTCCTTCTTCCAAGTAGGTCTGTGACTATCTGGAGTGTCCTCTGACTGGTAGGACATACGATGTAACCCAGAAATGGCCTTTCTGTCTCAGATCTGGTCTCCTTCGTCAAATCTGTGAATTTGTAAGGAGGCAGTGGTGAGCCAATTCCTATGCTCTCAGGAAAGACCCCTCTTCAGAGCTTTCTTGGTATTTGGCAACCATTACATCAGTAGGTACCAAGAAAGACTGACTCTGTCCTTGGTAAATCCAAAGAAATGAGCCCACTGTGACTGCGACTGGGACTGGCTCAGGGTGCCTGGCTTCCTGGATCACAAAATTCAGAGACCTCCATCACCAAGGAAGTGAGGTGAGGTCACTACCTTCAGAAAATGAATGAGGTCACTGTCTTGGCCACCACTTTGTCCTAACAGTTTCTTCCTATTGTCTCCTGACATGGAGGCTGCCCTACTTACTGTGATACTTTCACAGGTTAGAATGGTATAGAAACTATAGTCACCTGGGAACAGCTCTCCACACAGGCCTGGTTTGGTCCATCTTCCCTACATTAAGAATAGAGAGGCTGACTCAGACACATCCTTTCATCCTGACCATGTTGTTTGCCATGGAATATGACTTTTGTTCTCTCAGGTCCTTCATAGCTGCCTGCATCTTCTCCAGGGATAATTTCTGCATGGATTTTGAGGCACTCAGCAGGTGGAAGATCTCCTAACTTCCTGTATTGTAATACCAACTTTGTCCCTGCTCTTCTGTAAAGTGAGATTGAGGGAATATTGTATGGTCAGGGTTAATAGCATGTTCGATTTGGGTTGGAAATCATTCTGCTGGATGAATAATTGTATTGGGAACCAGCGATATTTATAAGAATATAGAGGGAAAACATAAGTATGAAAACAGAAATCTAGGTAATATTTGAAGCCCAGAAGGATTTGGACCCTTGATTGGGATCCTTAGGTTGAGTTATGTTTTGCACTGAGGTCTCAGTTAAATTGATATACAATGGCATAAGACCCTGTACCTCAGATGATTAAATGTAGAAGAGAACATCCAGTCAAAAAGGGATTGTGTGTAGGATTAGGAAGATAGTCAGTAGGTTTAGGAGGAAGAGTGAGTCTAGGATTTGTACCAAATGTTCTTTAGCAATAGGGTTTTGGTTAGAGAGTGAATATAAATGACACCATATGTGAAGAGTCAGGCACAATGATGAACTGGGGAAAATATGTAGGAAAGCAGACATCAATAGAGACATTAGGAAATCTGGCAAAGTATAACATGATAGGATTAGAGATTTTCAACAAGGTTGAGGTTGAATACATAATCTTAAGAAGAAACAAATTTGTAGTCACCAATAAGATTGACATTTGAGAGCATTAGGCAAACTGGACATGGATATATTTAGTAATCCATGTTCACATTCCATTGAGGCTTTGGTACAATCATAAGGGTGACCTTCGCATTTTGTGTCCAAAATATTACTGTGATAATATGTATATGAAGATCAGGTGACATGAGTATTTCTTCCACCATTTCTGGGGGAAATATTTTGAAAAGATATAAATTAGTACTGGGGATACTAATAGGCTTACCCTGTGTTCATGAATATAGAGATGATGCATTAATAGACCATAATGTGAATAAATTATATGACTGGTTCCAAATTTAAATAATGGATTGTATTGATATCTGAAAAAATAGAAGAAATCATTTATTGATATACATACATTCATTCCAACCACTTACATATCTAATGGTTATCTTAGGGTTACCGTTTATCATGAATAGTGAATGAGTTTTGCTTCAAAAATGATTATGGAATCGAAAATAATGTGTTTAGAAAGAAGTCTAGTGAAAAGACGAGTCAAGAAACATGGAGAAATATAAGTGTTCTGAAGGAGGAAGTGATTGAAAGTGAACCAAATGTTTATAAATTTGTGAATTTGTGAATGAAAGGATATATTTTATGATGTCTATAAACTGAAGAAATAATAACGTACCAGGTTTGAATAAAAATGAACTTTAATAAACACATCACATCCAATAGGAATCTACTTGCATTGATGTTAAACTTGGTCAGTTACTGTAGAAATATTACGATTTGTAAGCACCCTTCCCTGAAGTTAGTTTTCAGTACTTGGAAACAAATATGTATTTCAGTGGATGTATATTTCTGAGAATAAACTTGTTAAAAGTTGATTATAAATCCACATATATGAATATGAATGAATTCAGGCGGTGTATAAGAAGACACATATATTTCATATTTTGGTAAATCTGGAGAATAAATATATATAGACACACAAACACACACACATTATAATGTAGCAATATATATGCCAATTGAAATTCATCATGAAAAATAACTCATCCGCATATCCCAAAATATTCATTTTACTGAACAGTAATATATGTATAGTGTTGTTCATCTAGGAAGCTCACTCATGGGTTGAATTTTCTGTTAAAACAGCGTTTAGGAGGAGTGATCTCTTCTCACAATTTGTATCTGCCAATTCAGCCACCTCACAAGAATGTACATGTGAAACCAGGTAGGATTCTATTTGTGCATATAAAAATACATTTGCTTAATAGGCTACAGAGAAAGGGAGACAGGAATTCACATAGTTCTTAACTTTAAAAACACATGGAGAATTATTTCAACAAATAATTGACTAGATTTATAACTCCTACCTTATATCATGCAAAAGGTAAGTCCAACTATACACCATGCTTCCTCTGAAATGCTTGTATTTCTATTCTGTTTGGGTGATTTTTCTCCATTATATTAGGATTAGTAGTCAGAGTTTAGTAGGGTATGGGTTAGTGTCAGGGATTCAGTATTTCAAACAGAAAATTGTAAAATGAATCCAATGTTTATGCAAATATGTGCTAAACAAAATCTTCTCTCTCTCATCCAGAACAATGACTTGACATTCCCTTCGCCCCAAGTAAGTCAGAATTAGAGGAGAAGAGTTAGAAAATCTGTGAATATATATTTAGAATGGAAAATGCTCAGGAATTCACAACCTTGGAGTTGATAGAGCAGTTTCCAAAAGTAAGTGACATGGTAAACACTCCACAAACATGGAGATCTGCTGGCCTAAACACTTCTTGAGAAATTGCCTCTGAGCTTGGGCACTTGAAATATATGTTGTTTTCAGGAGCTTTAACTTCCGATGTAGTGAGACCATCAAAGCTAGGTCTGCATCTATGTGACCAGGAGGATATGGTTTCTTATTTTCCAATGAACATGAGGCAGCAGTGCTAAATTCTCTCTTTGTAGCTAAATTGTGGCCACTGGGGCTAAGTGTCTCCCCATGTGGACTGTGAAGCCATTTGGTCATCCTCGACTTTTCGTTTTGTTTCTTGCTGCTGCACTGGGAGTTTGGTATTTGCTTCACGAAATACAAGGAGTTCAAGTGGGACACAGTGCTGGAGGGAGTTCTGTCACGTCTGGTGGGTCAGTGTCTGCATGAGAATGCACCAACTAGGCTTCTATCCCACATAGCTTGCCCCTTGACCATAGCAACCTGATTCTAAACATTGCCGTGAAAAATCTCCATATAACAAGATGCCTTTATATAGAAGGGTCTGCTGGCTGCACCGTGTCTGTCTCAAGGCATTTGAAAGTCAATGGCAGATCCACATGGCCCCACCAGAGATGTTTTATCACACACCTGCACACCACTGCTCCAGGCCCACTACTCAGCAGGCTCCAACTTACTGGCATCTCTGTTCTACACGATTTTCATGATACCTAGTCAATCAAGGCACTGTCTGGTATACTCATGATCAGCAACAGGACATCCAATGGTTCTCCAGTGCCACCTGGTCATGAGAATTTCTAAAATTTTATGGTATTTATCTAACTATTTTTCACAGATGAAGTTGTTGGTACTGTGGGTTTCAATTCATTCAGGATCCATTAAATGTTGAGGAAGCTCATTTTAATGAAGGATCTGGAGATCTCTCACAGGCAAGGCTTCCCAAAGAGTGGCCAAATTGTCACATGAAGCCAGGCCCATTGAGGTCTACAATGTGAGGTCATGTGTGTTTTGACTCTCAACGATGGCTGCCAAGTCTTTCAGAATAAAACCTGTGATATCCTAGCTGAGATTCCCAGTGCTCTCTGGAAAGCCTCCCTGGGCCTAGACCTCAGTTTCCAAGGGCGACTCTCATGTGTGGCCTCCTGAAATCCCAACAACATTCATGGCAATATTTCTCTGAAGTTAGTTCCAAATCTCATTCTCTAAGGGGAATCACATCAGAGTTCAAGCCCAGGTGGACCCAGTCATCTCTTCCAACTACCACACAAATGACCACAATTAAAACCAAAACACTCCCACATGGTTCTCATCTTCTTCCATATAGACACACATCATAACCTGTGGATGGAGTTTTCCATGAGGGGCACAGCCAAACCAGTGCCCAAAATAAGCTCCCTTGCCCCTCATTTGCCTAACGTCAGGGTGGATTGGACATGCTTCCTGTGAACCAGGAGTGATCAAATAGGCCTGCCGTAAATGCTCCACTTCTCCACTTTGAGGCCTTCTTACTGTGGGGATTATATTCTTCTTTTTCTAAATTTTTTTGGAAATTTAATTGGAAAGTTAAAAAAATTGTTTTGCAGAATGTTAAATTTCTAATGGCAAAGCCTTCACCTTGTTTGTGAAGGAAACCTTGATGCCTTGCCAATCTGGTAACATGGAGACACTCAAAATTTTCTTTTACATACTACATGGATGAATGGCTACAGCTCATAGTTTTTTAAAACTGAAAGGCAGACACCAGCAAGTAAGATAACAAATAAAAGACAATTTTATTAAAAAATAAAGTTGTTAAATGACTCAAATATTGGAAATTCAATTCTTTTTATTTTTGGTTGTTCAAAACATTATAAAACTCATGATATATCATCTTTCATACATTTGACTCAATTGGGTTATGAACTCCCATTTTTACCCCAAATACAAATCGCAGAATCACATCAGTTACACACTCACGTTTTTACATAATAGCATACTAGTTATTGTTGTATTCTGCTACCTTTCCTATCCCCTACTATTCCCCCTCCCCTCCCATCTTCCCTCTCTACCTCATCTGCTGTTGTTTAATTCTCTCCCTTGTTTTCCCCTCTTTAGCCTCACAACCTCTTATATGTAATTTTGTGTAACATTGAGTAGTCTCCTACCATTTCCATATGCTTTTCCTTCTCTCTCCCTTTCTCTCCCCCCACTCATCTCTGTTTAGTTTTAATATTTTTCTCATGTTCTTCCTCCCTGTTCTGTTCTTATTTGCTCTCTCTATATAAAAGGAAACATTTGGCATTTGTTTTTTAAGGATTGGATAGATTCGCTTAGCATAATCTATTCTAATGCCATTCATTTCCCTGCAAATTCTATGATTTTGTCATTTTTCAGTGCTGTGTAATACTCCATTGTGTATAGATGCCACATTTTTATTATCCATTCGTCTATTGAAGGGCATCTAGGTTGGTTCCAAAGTCTAGCTATTGTGAATTGTGCCACTATGATCATCGATGTGGCAGTATCCTTATACTGCTCTCTATTAACATCCTCAGGGAAGAGTCTGAGAAGGGCGATATCTCGGTCAAATGGTGGTTCCATTCCCAGCTTTCCCAGGAATCTCCATACTGCTTTCCATATTGTACTCACCAATTTGCAGTCCCACAGCAGTGTACAAGTGTACCCTTTACCCCACATCCTCACCAACACTTATTGTTGTTCGACGTCATAATGGCTGCCAATCTTACTGGAGTGAGAGGGTATCTTAGGGTGGTTTTGATTGCATTTCTCTGACTGCTAGAGATGGTGAGCATTTTTTCATGTACTTGTTGATTGATTGTATGTCCTCCTCTGTGAAGTGTCTGTTAAGATCCTTGGCCCATTTGTTGATTGGGTTATTTGTTATCTCATTGTTTAATTTTTTGTGTTCTTTGTATATTCTAGATATTAGGGCTCTATCTGAAGTGTAAGGGGTAAAAATTTGTTCCCAGGATGTAGGCTCTCTATTTACCTCTCTTATTTTTTCTCTTGCTGAGAAAGATCTCTTTAGATTAAGTAAGTCCCATTTGTTTATTCTTTTTATTAACTCTTGGGCTATGGGTTTCCTATTAAGGAATTTGGAGCCCAACCCCACAGTATGTACATCGTAGCCAACTTTTTCTTCTATCAGACGCAGTGTCTCTGATTTTATATCTGGCTCCTTGATCCATTTTGAGTTAACTTTTGTGCATTGTGAGAGAAAGGGATTCAGTTTCATTTTGTTGCATATGAATTTCCAGTTGTCCCTGCACCATTTGTTGAATATGCTATCCTTCTTCCATTGCATGCTTTTAGGCCCTTTTTCAAATATAAGAAAGTTGTAATTTTGTGGATTTGTCTCTGTGTCCTCTATTCTGTACCATTGGTCCATCTGCCTGTTTTGATACCAGTACCACACTGTTTTTGTTACTATTGCTTTGTAGTACAGTTTGAACTCTGGATTCACACTTCCTGCTTAGAATTGCTTTCGCTATTCTGGGTCTTTTGTTTTTCCATATGAAATTCATGATTACTTTATCTATTTCTACAAGAAATGCCATTGGGTTTTTGATTGGCATCGCATTAAACCTGTAGAGAACTTTGGGTAATATCGCCATTTTGATGATGTTATTTCTGCCTATCCATGTACAGGGCATACTTTTCCATCCTCTAACATCTTCTTCTATCTCTCTCTTTATGGTTCTGTAGATTTCATTGCATAAATCTTTCACCTCTTTGGTTAGGTTGATTCCCAAGTTTTTTATTTTCTTTGAGTATACTGTAAAAGGAGTGGTTTTCCTCATTTAAATTTCAGAAGTTTTGTTGCTGATATACAGGAATGCCTTAGATTTATGCGTGTTGATTTTATATCCTGCCACTTTGCTGAATTCATTTACTAACTCTAGCAGTTTCTTTGTAGACCCTTTTGGGTCTGTTAAATATATTATCATGTCATCCAAAAATAGCCATAATTTAAGTTCTTCTTTTCCTATTTTTAAGTCTTTAATTTCTTTTGTCTGTCTAATTGCTCTGGCTAGTATTTCAAGAACTAAATCGAATAGAAGTGGTGATAGATGGCATCCCTGTCTTGTTCCAGATTTTAAAGGGAATGCCTTCAGTTTTTCTCCATTTACGATGATGCTAGCCTGAGGTTTAGCATATATAGCTTTTACAATGTTGAGGTAAGTTCCTGTTATTCCTAGTTTTTATAGAGTTTTAAACATAAAGGGATGCTGTACTTTGTAGAATGCTTTTTCTGCATCTATCGAGATGATCATATGGTTCTTCTCTTTAAGTCTATTGATGTGGTGAATAGTATTTATTGATTTCCGTATATTGAACCAGCCTTGCATCCCTGGGATGAATCCCTCTTGATCATGATGCACAATTTTTTTATGTGCTTTTGTATATGATTTGCCAGGATTTTATTGAGAATTTTTGCATCCAAGTTTATTAGAGATATTGGTCTGTAGTTTTCTTTCTTTGAAGTGTCTTTGTCTGGTTTTGGGATCAGGGTGATGTTGGCCTCATAGAATGAATTTGGAAGAACTCCTTCTTTTTCTATTTTTTGAAATAGCTTGAAAAATATTGGTATTAATTCATCTTTGAACGTTTTGTAGAACTCTGCTGTATAACCATCTGGTCCAGGGTTTTTTTTGGTAGGTAGTCTTTTGAAGGTTTCTTCTATTTCTTCCTTTGTTATTGGTCTATTTAAATTTTGTGTGTCTTCCGGACTCAATCTGGGCAGATCATATGACATAAGAAATTTATCGATATCTTCATTATCTTCTGTTTTATTGGAATATAGGGTTTCAAAATACTTTCGAATTATCTTCTGTATTTCTGTAGTGTCTGTTGTGATATTGCCTTTTTTATCCCATATGTTAGTAATTTGAGTTCTCTCTCTGCTTCTCTTCATTAGCATGGCTAAGGGCCTGTCGATTTAATTTATTTTCAAAGAACCAACTTTTATTTGTTCAATTTTTTTGTTTCAATTTTGTTGATTTGTCCTCTAATTTTAATTATTTCTTGTCTTCTACTACATTTGTTGTTTTGCTCTTTTTTTTCTAGGTTTTTGAGATGTAGTGTGAGATCATTTATTTGTTGTTTTTTTCTTTTTTTGAGGAAAGAATTCCAAGAAATGAATTTCCCTCTTAAAACTGCTTTCATTGTTTCCCACAGAATCCGGTATGTTGTGTCTGTATTTTCATTTGTATCTAAGAGATTTTTTATCTCCTCCTTTATGTCTTCTGTAACCCATTGATTATTCAGTAACATATTGTTCATTTTCCATGTGATGTAGAATTTTTCCTTCCTTCTTCAATCATTAATTTCAAGTTTCATTCCATTATGATCAGATATGGTGCATGGTATTATCTCCATACTTTTATATTTACTAAGAGTTTCCATATGGCATAATATATGGTCTATATTTGAGTAGGACCAATGTGCTGCTGAGAAGAACATGTATCCACTTTATGATGTTTGATATATTCTATATATGTTGGTTAAGTCTAGGTTATTGATTGTGCTATTGAGTTCTATAGTTTCTTAATTCAGATTTTCTCTAGAGGATCTGTCCAATGGCGAGGGTTGTGTGCTGAAGTCACCCGTAATTATTGTGCTATAGCCTATATGACTCTTGAACTTGAGGAGAGTTTGTTTTATGACTTGGCACCACCATTGTTTGGTGCATACAAATTGATAATTGTTATGTCTTGTTGGTGAATGTTGCCTCTTAACAGTATATAGTGTCCTTCTTTATCACTTTTGATTAACTTAGGTTTTAAGTTGATTTTATTCGATATGAGTATGGCCATTCCTTCTTGCTTCCGAGGGCCAACAATGGCTGCGAAGTCTTTCAGAATAAAATCATGTGATTTCCTGGCTGAGATTCCCATTGCTCTGTGGAAAGCCACCTTGGGCCTAGATCTCAGTTTGAAAGGGTGACAATCATGCGTGGCCTCCTAAAAACCAACACAATTCATATCAATACTTCTATGAGGTACGTTCCAGAACTCAGGCTCTAAGGGGAATCACACCAGAGTTCAAGCCCAGGTGGACCAAGTCATGTCTTCCAACCCCCACACAAATGACCACAATTAAAACAAAAAAAACTACCACATGGCCCTCATCTTCGTCCATAAAGACCCTCATCAAAAGTTCTGGATGGAAGTTTCCATGAGGGTTGCAACTAAAGACAGTTTTCAGAATAAGCTCCCTTGCCTCTAATTTCCCTAAAGTCAGGGTGTCCTGGACACCCTTCCGGTGAACCAGGAGTGATCAAAAAGGCCTGCCATTAATTCCGCTTTGTTTCTATAATTTGAGGCTTACTGAATGTCAGGTATAGATTTTTTATGTGATTTGGAGTCATGAGAAAACCCAAGCACATCTGGAGAGCATTCAAGAATTCATTTGACAAAGAGGATCCCTAATCTCACTTGAAGGGGGTCAGGAACCTAACAGAGAAAGGCAAGAATCTTCATCCACAATGACTGCTCTTTTTGCCATTTTGGTTTTGAATGCACACATGGGATCCTTCTTTAGATCCATCAGGTGCTGAGAATCGAAGCCACAGCCTCACACAGGGCCAAGAGGCAGATTCAGAAAAATCCCTTTCCAAAGCAATTAAGCAAAGAGCCACAGGTGATGCCCATTTATTTCCATTTGAAATTGTTTTCTTCAGGCTTCACAAAGGGGTGGCCTGAGGCAAAGACCTTCCTGACATTCAGGGCAACAGAACCTTGATTGGTATACTGAGCTTGAATTATGTTCTGCACCGAGGTCTCAGATAAATCGATATACAATGGCATAGGACCGTGTACCTCGGATGATTGAATGTAGAATAGAACATGAAGTCAAAAAGGGATAGTCTGTAGGATTAGGAAGATAGTCAGTAGGTTTAGGTAGAAGAGTGAGACTAGGAGTTGGACCAAAAGTTCTTTAGCAATAGGGTTTCAGTTAGAGAGTGAATGTAAATGTCAGCACATCTGAAGAGAAAGTCACAATGATGAACAGGGAAAAATATGTAGGAAAGCAGATATCAATAGAAAGATTAGGAAATCAGGCAAAGTATAAAGTGAGTGATAGGATTAGACATTTTCAACAGGCTTGAGGTTGAATATATAATCTTAGGAAAAAACAAATATGTAGTAATCAATAGGATTGACATTTGAGAGCATTAGGCACCCTGGACATGGATGTTTTTAGTAATCCATGGTCACTTTCCATTTAGGCTTTGGTACAATCATATGTGTGACCTTTGCATTTTGTGTCCAGAATACTACCGTGATAAAATTTATATGTTGATAAGGTGACATGAGTATTTCTTCCACCATTATGGGGAGTAATATTCTGGAAACTTATAAATTAGTACTGGTGATACAAATAGGTGTACCTTGTGTTGATCATTATTGAGATGTTGCATGAATAGACCAGATTGTGAATAAAGTATATAACTGGTTCCAACTTTAAATAATGGATTGAGTTTGCATCTGAAAATGTATTGGAAATCTTATATTGATATATATACAATCATTCCAACCAGTTATATATGTAATGGTAATATTAGGGTTACGGTTTATCATGAAGAGTGAGTATTGCTTCAAAAATGATTATGGAATCAAAAATAATGTGTTTAGAAAGAAGTCTAGTGAAAAGACCAGTAAAGAAACATGGAGGAATACATGTGTTCTGAAGTAGTAAGTAAATGAGATTGAACCAAATGCCTATAATTTTGTGAAGGTGTGGGTGAAAAAATATATCCTATGATGCCATATACTGAAAAAATAGTAATGTACCAGTGTTGAGTAAAAATGAACTTCAAAATACACATCATGTCCCATAGCAATCTACTTGCATTGATGTTAAACTGGGTCAGGTACTGTAGAAATATTAGGATTTGTATGCACCACCTACTGAACTTAGTATTCAGTAGTAGGAAACCAATATGTATTACAGGTGTATAAATATTGCTGAAAATAATCTTGTAAAAATTGGATTTTGAACCCACATACATGAATATAAATGAATTTAGGGAGTGTATAATAAGACACATATTTTTCATATTTTTTTAAAATCTGGAGAATATATATATATATATATATACATATATATACATATATATATATATATATATATATATATATATATATATATATATTATATATATATATACATATATATACATATATAATATATATATATGTATATATATACACATATATATTTTTTTCCAGATTTAAAAAAAAATACATACACACACACACACACACACACATTAATATTTAGCAATATATATGCCAATCGAAATTCATCATGAAATATAATTCATCCACATATCCAAAAATATTCATTTTACTGAACATGGATTTATGTATAGTGTTTTTCACTAGGAAGCTCACCCATAGGTTGAATTTTCAGTCCCATCATTATTTAGGGAGAGTTATCTGTTCTCACAATTTTATATTCCAAAATCAGGGAGCTCACAAGAATGTCCGTGTGATACCAGGTAGGATATTATATATATATGTATAAAAAAATACATGTGCTGAATAGGATACAGAGAAAGGGAGACAGGAATTTATATATGTGATAATTTTAAAAAATCATGGAGAAATATTACAATGAAAAGTTGACTAGATTTAAAACACATACTCTTGATAATGCAGAAGGCAAATAGAAGTATACACCATGCTTCCTATGAAAGGCCTGTATTTCTATTCGGTTAGGTTTCTTTCTCTCCATGATATTAGGATTAGTAGTCAGAGTCTAATAAGGTATGGGTTAGTGTCAGGGATTCAGTATTTCAAATGGAAAAAAGGAAAATGAATCTAATGTGTATGCAAAAATGTGATACACAAAAATCTTCCCTCTCTCATCCAGAACAATGCCTTGACATAACCATCGCTAAAAGTAAGACGCAATTAGAGGAGAGGAGTTAGAAAATCTGAATATATATGTGGAATGGAAAATGCTCAGGAGTTCACAACACTGGAGGTGGTAGAACAGTTTCCAAAAGTAAGGGAGAGGGTAAACAATCCAGAAACATGGAGCTGTGCTGGCCTTGAGACTTCTTGAGAAACTTCCTCTGAGGTTGGGAACAAGAAATATATGTAATTGTTAGGAGATTTAGCTTCGTTTGTAGTGACACCATGAAATCTGGGTCTGCATCTCTATGACCTGGAGCACATGGTCCTTATTTTCTAATGAACATGAGGGAGCAGTTCTGAATTCTCTCTTTGTAGGTAAACTGTGGCCACTGGGAGCTAAGTGTCTTTCCGTGTGGACTGTGAAGCCATTTGGTGATCCTCCACTTTCCAGGGTGTTTCTTACTGCTGCACTGGGAGTTTGGTATTTGCTTCACGAAATACAAGGAGTTCAACTGGGACAAAATGCTGGAGGGAGTTCTGTCATGTGTGGTTGGTCAGGGACGCAAAGAGAATATACGAACCAGGCTTCTATCCTACATAGCTTTCCCCTTGACTCTAGCAACCTGATTCTGAACATTGCCCTGAAACCTCTCCATATGACAAGATGCCTTTACATATAAAGGTCTCCTGCCTGCACCATGTCAGTCGCAAGTCTTTCGAAGCCAATGGAAGATCCAGGTGGTCCTACCTAAAATATTTATTTACACACCTACAGTCCACTTCTCTACGCCCACTACTCATTAGGCTCCAAATTACTGGCATCTCTGTTCTACACCATTTTCACGAAAACCAGTCAATCAAGGCACTCTTTGGTACACTCATGATCAGCAACAGGAAATCCAAAGTTTATCCAGTGCCACCTGGTCATGGGAATTTCAAAAATTTTATGGTATTAATCTAGTCATTTTTCAAAAATGAAGTTAGAGGCACTGTGGGTTTCAATTAATTCAGGAACCATTAAATGGTGAGGAAGCTCATTTCAATGAAAGCTCTGGAGAACACTCACAGAAAAGCCTTCCAAAAGACTGGCCAAAAGGTCACATGAATCCAGACACATTGAGGTGTACAATGTGAGGTCCATATGTGTTTGGACTCTCAACTAGGGCTTCCAAGTCTTTAAGAATTAAATCATGTGATATCCTGGCTCAGAATCCCCGAGCTCTGTGGAAAGCCATCCTGGGCCTAGATCTCAGTTTCCAAAGGCGATTCTCACGTGTGGCCTAGTAAAATCCCAAGAGAACTCACGAAAATACTTCTCTGAGGTCAGATCCAGAAATCATTCTTTAAGGGGAATCACACAGGAGTTCAAGCCCAGGTGATCCCAGTCATCTTTTCCAACTACCACACAAATTACCACAATTAAAACAAGAACACTCCCATATGGCCCTCATCTTCTTTCATATTGACACTCATCATAATTTTGCTGGAGGTTTCCATGAGGGGAGCAGACCAAGACAGTGTTCAAAATAAGCTCCTTTGACCCTCATTTGCCTATAGTAAAGGTGGCCTGGACACCCATCCTGTGAACCAGGAGTGATCAAATAGGCCTGCCATTAATACCGCTCCAATTCTCCAATTTGAGGCCTACTGACTGTTTGGTTTAGATTCTTTATGTAAATTTTAGTCATGAAATAACCAAGCACCTATGGGCTAGCCTCTGCAGGTTTTGAAGAACTCATTTGACCCAAAGGATCCCTATTTTCACTTGATGGAGTTCAGGAACCTTACAGAGGAAGTCGAGAGACTTCATCCCAATGGCTGCTCTTTCTGCCATTTTTCCTTTGGATGCAAACATGGGAACTTTCTTTAGATCCATCAGGTGCTGAGAATCTAAGCCTCAGCCACACACAGGGCCAGGGGGCTGATTCAGTCACATCCCTTTTCAAAGCACTTAAGAAAAGAGCCACAGGTATGCCCAATCATTTCCATTTGAAAACTGTTTTCTTCAGGCTTCACAAAGGGGTGGCCAGATGCAAAGAACTTCCTGACATTCAGGGCAACAGAACAATAGGTAAGCAAAAGGCCCGAAGCAGGGTTTCTCCTCTGAGACTTTCCTCGTCACACTGATATCTGAGTTTTCTGAGATGCTCGCCATCACCTACAGCTATCCAGTACATGGCCATGTCACAGAGCTTGGAGGTGGTACATATCTTGGACACAAAATCATGGGCCTATTCTTGAAATTGGCCGGAATTCAGGACGAAAATAGAAACTTAGGAAGGCAGCAGGTGTTGCTCATCGATAAGGCAAGCTACAGTCCATTCATAAACGGGGCAATATGAATGCTGAGAAGCTTTCTACTAGACACGACACATCCATTGATGAATTCTCTTTTCTAATGTCTACAACCACGGAAACAGTGGAATAAACAGACATAGAAACACTCGCCCTGTGAAAAGACTTACTAGAAACAGTCCACTTCAAATGAAACAAACCGACTGTCCTACCTATTCTCAGAAAATGAGACAAAACCACAAACCCACAACCACACCCACAAAGGCACCTCCTTCCCCTAAGTAGGTCTTTGACTATGCGGAGTGTCCTCTGACTTGTAGGCCATAATACGTTCCCCCGAAATGGCCTGTCCTGTCTCAGATCTGGTCTCCTTGGCAAACTCTGTGAACATATCAGGAGCCAACGGTGAGCCAAAAACGACTTTCTCAAGAAAAGCCCCGCTTCCGAGCTTTCCTGGCATTTGGCCTTCTCACGTCTGAAGGTACCAAGAAAGACTGACTGCATTTAGTAAATCCAAACAAGTGAGACCATAGGGACTGGGACTGGGACTGGCTCTGGGTGCCTGGCTTCCTGGATCCAAAGTTCAGAGAGTTCCATCACCATGGAAGTGAGGTGAGGTCACTTCCTTCCTGAACTGAATGAGGTCCCTGTCTTGGCAACCACTTTGTCTTAACTGTTACTTCCAAGGGTCCCATGAGATTGAGGCTGCCCCTACTTCCTGTGACACTTTCACAAGTTAGAATGGTATATCAACCATAGGCACCCAGGAATAGATCTCCACACAGGCCTGTTTTGGTCCATGTTCTCTACATTAAGAAGAGAATCTGATTCAGACACAACCTTTTATCCTGACCGGGTTGTTTGCCATGGAAGATGACTTTTGGTCTCTCAGGTCCTTCATAGCTGCCTACATCTTCTCCAGGGATCATTTCTGCATGGGCCTTTGAGGTTATCAGCAGGTGGAAGTTTCCCTACATTTCTGTATTGTAAAATCAACTCTTTCCCTGCTGTTCTATAAAGTTAGATTGAGGGAATAGTGTATGATTATGGTTAAAAACATGTTTGATTTGGGTTAGAAATCATTGTGCTGGATGAATAATGGTATTGGGAACCTGCTATGTGTATAAGAATATATAGGTGTAATATATGTATGAAAAAAGAAATCTAAGTATGATTTGAAGGCCAGAAGGGCATTGGGCCCTTGATTGGGATACGCAGCATTGAATTACGTTCTGCAGAGATGTCTCAGATAAATCAATATACAATGGCATAGGACCTTGTACTTTGCATGAATTAATGTAGAAGGAACATCCAGTCAAAAAGGGATAGTCGGTAGTGAAAGGTTAATAAAATAGGTACTTGCTATTTCCTGTTTTTCTGTATGCTTAAAAAAACACTGTTGAAATCTTGAGAAATGTTTGCTAATCTTGTTCTAGAATGTACTGTTCCCAACTGCCAAACTGCAGAATGTACTGCCTCACTCGGTGTCACGCGAACCGCCCACTCACTCTTACACATCAGTAAACTTCCCTCCCTTCCATCTCCAAGGAATGTATGTAAGCTCTGCATAAGCTGTTCTCAGAGCTCTCTGATCTATTTAAGTTAGCTGTGAGCCCCAGCAAGCTGGACCCAAAATAACCCTTTGCTGTTGCATGAGACAGTCTCTTGGTAGTCTCTTCCTCCAACACTCACCTGACCTTTACATATTGAGGTTCCACCGAGTTCCGGCAGTGGCGGATGAGAGACCCCAACGGGCTCCTCTCGGAGCAAGTAAGGTGCCTCTTTCTGGTTTCAGGTGTCATGTTAGGGCTTGGCAAAATTGCTGGCGATGAAGAGCCTGGGGTCTCTCCGACGGTGGCTGAGAGACGTGTCACAGAGACATAGGGCACCTCCCTGGGGGACCCCGCAGAGGACTCGGAGAATCAAGGAACAATTGCTTCATCGACTCAGTGATATTTTCTTTTAGATTCGGTATTGCCATCCTATTGGGTTTTGCCGGCTACGCATTCCTGGTCTCAGTGTTGGATGTCCATTGCCTGTCTTTATGGTCTTGTCTTATCTGTGTCATGTGTCTTTGCTTTTACTGTTTGTGTACCTTTCATTATGGGAGAGAGCACTTCAATGCCTCTGTCCCTGACCCTTGATCACTGAACCAAAGTCCGCTTAAGGGCTCAGAATCTTTCTTTTTTTAGTAAAACGCTGGACCTGGCAGACTCTCTGTGCCTCAGAATGGCCCATCTTTGGAGTCGTATGGCCCAAGAAAGATCTTTCTACTTCCCACTACTTTATAAGGTCAGAGATATAGTCTTTCATCCAGGGCCACATAGCCATCCTGATCAACAGCCATATATCTTAACTTTGCAGGACCTCTGCAAATCTCCTCCTCCATGGGTGAAGCCTTTCCTTGCCCATGCCTCTGCTCATACTCCTTCCCACATGATCTCTCAAACCCTCACCTCTTCCTCCTCCTCCACCCTCTGTTTTCCCTGAGTCACAAGATTTGACTCTACTGGACTCTTCCTCCTCTCCTTATCCCCTGCCCTCGTCCCCTAACACACAACACACTCTAAGTGATTCCCCTGCTGCTGACTAAGCCTCTCTACCATTGGAGAAAGCTAAGCTGGTAATAGGATCTGATAATGGACCGATGTTCATGGCCCAGGTAAGTCAGGGGTTAGCCAGGAACCTGGGGATTAATTGGAAGTTATATTGTGCTTATAGACCCCAGAGTTCAGGACAAGTAGAAAGAATGAATAGAACCATTGAAGAGACCTTAACGAAATTAAGCTTAGAGACCAGCATAAAAGATTGGACTGTGCTCCTGACTTATGCAATGTTTCATGCAAGAAAATATCCTTCTGTTTCTCTGAGTAACCTTACCCCCTGAGAAATTCTCTATGGTGGCCCTCGTCCAGTAAGGGTCCTAAGCCCAACTGTAAGACCTAAGGATCCTTTCCACACCCTCTTGCTTGACAGACTTAAAGCTCTTGAAAGAACTCAGTGATACCTGTGAAAATAGCTGCCCACTGCGTAACAAACTGTGTACCAGGGGATTCCACATCCATATCAAATAAGAGACTTCATGTATGTAAGATGACATCAGGTGTCATCCCTGGAACCCAGCTGGAAAGGACCATACCAGGTGCTACTTATAACACCTACAGTGGTAAAGGTATACAGAATCACTTCTTGGATCCATGCCTCTCATCTCAAGCCTGCTCCTTGTCCAGAATCTTTCTGGAAACTGGAAAAGACTGGTAACAGTTTCAAATTGTGTATTCGCCATGTGGATAAGGTTATATACTCTCCCCTTGGCCACAAGTAGTCCTAACCCTCATCAGCCTTTTAAGCAGCGATGGCTGATCACAAATCCTACTGGAAAAGTGTATAATCTATCTCACATACATCCCCCTTAGGGACCTGGTGGCCATCTCTCCACCCAGACATTTGTCAGCTGGCCATAGGTTTTTTCTATTGGGATATCCCTGATGAAGAAAATCCCACTAAAATACCATTAAATCCCTTCTGTACCATAGATAATGGAAACAAACATTATGGATGTAGGGACATGCGAGCCTGATGCAGGTTGGCTAGCCTAGATTACTTGTTTGCCCGGGAATCTATCAAAGCCACAAACAGTAACGGCTGTGTGGGGGAAAAACCGACTTCTTCTGTATGTCATGGAGATGTGAGCATACAGAGGCTGCCTGATGGAACCCCAATACTTCATCAAATTCAGTACACAGCATTGGCCATATTACCAAGTAGACAACAGAAAAAGGATGGCCCCCAGAGGGGTCTCTAGATCCTCAAATTTTGCGTGACCTTTTTAACTTCTGCAAGTGCTCAAAAGGGTGAAAGGAGATTCCCCTATGTGGAAGCCCTTTCCCTCCTTCACTCACATCCTGAACTATGCTTCTCCAATAGATTTTTATCCTCAGCCTTCTGCTCCAGACTCTCTGCTGTCACACCCACCTCAGCCACGTGATTTCTCCCCTCCAATTACTAGATCAGAATCCCAAACCTCCACCAGTTCTCAGACAATTGCCCGCTTGTGAGGTAGCAGGTACTGAGGTACCCCTCCACCCACTCACTCCTCTCTCTTCCTGTCAGTGCCCACACCGGGTCCCACCAGGTCCTCTTTCCAGCTAACCCAAAGCTCAAACGAGCTGAGGAGAGCTCTCAGACCCTTATCCAAGATGTAATATAAATGGCCATTAAAGTTGCTTTGTCATCACTGAAAACAGGTTACTAAAATTTAAAGTCCCTCACAGGATTTTGGGATACTCACTCCCGTTTTCTGCTCTGCTCTACCTGTTCTACTGCTCAAGTTTTTTTGCTAGGAAATTCCCAAACACCTTTCCAATTATTCTTTTACATCTCTCTTTTTCCTCATTCTCAGATCCTCGGAGCTTCTCTCAGCCCCACCTTCCCCATATTCCCCCTCTGTACCAGGCCAACAGAAAAGTCTTAAATGTCCTTCTCCAGAAGTCTTCACCATGGCTGACTTTAGATCTTTCAGCATAGAGTTTCTATAAAGAGTTCAATGTAGATAAACTTTCTCTTTTTGTATTGCCCTGTTCTACTTGGCCACTGGCTAAAAAACTCAGTACTTCTAAGCTAGACAACCCCTAACTAGATTTTCACAAAATATGTGAACAAGTCCTCTGGCCTTCAGCTGGGGCTTCACAGAAATGGCCACATTTCTAAGATAAAGAAATTACCAACTGGGCTCCGTTGTAACAGCTGGCAGGGGGAAAATAAGAAAGGGAATAAAAAGCTCTCCTCCTCCCAGGTGTCCTTGAAATTTTAACTTGCCCAGAACAGAGGAAAAATCAGAAACATATACTGCTTTTTTGAACTTCTGCAGACTGTAAACTTCTGAGCCCCATCCCTTATATGTTGGGTACACAATTCTGAAACTACCTAAACTTGAGTTTCAGGGGATTAATTGATTACAACAGAAGCAATGCCCTCTGAATCCAGTTGCAACAATATAGGACTGTTTCCCTGTCTTCAGTGCTATCTTAGGTGCCTTGCCTTGTCTGTCCCTACAACAGCATAATTCTATATACTTAAACATTGTTTATGTTTTCATGAAATGGTCAACAGATGTGATTATTTTGAAATGTTGCAGATGTATCCCAGAAAGCTCTATCATGACGCAGGTTCGTTTGAAGATCAAATAGGGGGGGCATACAACCGGTTCCACTGGGAACTTGTATCCCTCAATTTAGCCATCCTATTAGGAATAGGAGTTGCTGCACGGGTGGGCACAGGAACCACTGCCATTGTCCATGGGACACAACAAATGACCCAATTAGAAGAAGCAATAGAGCAAAACTAAGATATTAGAAACCTCCATCAGAGCTTTGCATGAATCTTTAACCTCTCTCTCTGAAGTTGTTTTAAAGAACATTCGAGGGTTGGACCTCCTCTTCATTAGAGAAGGGGGCCTTTGTGCTGCATTGAGGGAAGAATGTTGTTTTTATGCTGACCATACTGGAGTTGTAATAAAATCTATGAGTAAATTTAAAAGACACCTTGGAATTCATCAACAAGAGAGAGAGGCCCAAAAAGGGTGGCTTGAGTCTTGGTTCACACACTCCTCCTGGTTAACTACGTTTTTATCAACCCTGGCCGGTCCAATAATAATCCTCATATTATTGCTAACTATAAAATCCTGTTTGCTCAACCGTGTAATTTCTTTTCTCCAGGCTCAAATTGGACGAGTTAAACTTATGGTAATACCCCACTAGCAGACATAGAATGTGACACCCTCCAATGATAATTTTTATGATTAAAAGTAGCCAGAAGAAGAAGTGGGGAATTAAAGGTTAATAAAATATGTACTTGTCACTTCTTGTTTTTCTGTATGGTTAACAAAACACTATTGAAATCTTGAGAAATGCTTGCAAATCTTGTTCCCAGAATGTTCTGTCCCCAACTGCCCAACTGCAGAATGTACTCCCTCACCCAGTTGAATGCAAACCACCCTCTCACCCTGACCCATCAATAAAATTCCCTCCCTGCCCTCTCCAGGGAAAGTATATAAGCTCTATTTAAGCTATTCTCAGGGCTATCTGCTCTATTCAAGTGGTCTCTGAGCCCCAGCATGCTGGACACCCAAAAAACCCTTTGATGTTGCAAGAGATAGTCTGTTGGTGGTCTCCTCCTCTGAAGCTCACCCCACATTTACTTGGATGATTGAATGTAGAAGAGAACATTCAGTCAAAAACGATAGTCTGTAGCATTAGGAAGATAGTCAGTACTTTTATGAAGAAGGGTGAGTATAGGAATTGGAAAAAAATTTCTTTAGCAATAGGGTTTCGATTAGAGAGTGAATGTAAATGTCAGCACAGGTGAAGAGTCAGTCACAATGATGAACTGGGGAAAATATGTAGGAAAGCAGATATCAATAGAGATATTACAAAATCAGGCAAAGTATAAAGTGAGTGATAGGATTAGATATTTTGAACAGGGTTGAGTTTAAATATATAATCTTAGGAAGAAACATATATGTAGTCACAATTAGGATTGACATTTGAGAGCATTAGGCAAATTTCAGGTGGATGAATATTTCTCAGAATAATCTTGTGAATAGTTGATTATAAATCCACATAATAAACATGAATGAATTTAGGGAGTGTATATAAGACACATACATTTCATATTTTGAAAAATCTGGAGAGTGTATATATATATATATATATATATATATATATATATATATATATATATATATATATATACAAAACACACACACAGACAAAAAAGTAGCAAAATATATGTCAATCAAAATTCATTATAAAATATATATCATCCACAGATCTAAAAATATTAATTTTACTGAACATGGATTTATGTATAATGCTGTTCAACTAGCAAGCTCAACCATAGGTTGAATATCCAATTCCAACAAGTTCAGTAGGAGTGATCTCTTCTAACAATTTGTATCTGCCAAGTCAGCCACCTCACAAGAATGTACGTGTGGTACCAGGGAGGAATCTATATGTGCATATAAGAATACAGAGAAAGGGAGACAGGAATTCACATATTTGTTAACCTTAAAAATACATGGACAACTATTTCAACAATAAATTGACTAGATTCATAACTCCAACTCTGTATCATGCAAAAGAAAAGTACAACAATACACCAGGCCTACTCTGAACTGCTTGTATTTCGATTCTGTTTGGGTTATTTTTCTCCATCATATTAGAATTAGTAGTCAGAGTCTGGTCGGGTATGGGTTAGAGTCAGGGATTCAGTATTTTGAATGGAAAATAGAAAACTGAACCCAATGTTTATGCAAATATATGCTACAGAAAATTCTTCCCACTCTCCTCCAGAACAATGCCTTGACATTACCTTCGCCCCAAGTAAGACACAATTAGAAGAGAAGAGTTAGAAAATCTGTGAATACCTATCAGGAATGGAAAATGCTCCAGATTTCACATCTTTGGAGGCGGTAGAGGAGTTTCCAAAAGTAAGGGACAGGGTAAACACTCCACAAATATGGAGCTCTGCTGGCCTAAAGACTTTTTGAGAATCTGCCTTTAAGGTTGGGCACTTAAAATATATGTTGTTTTCAGGAGCTTTAGCTTTATTTGTAGTGAGACAATCAAAGCTCGATCTGCATCTATGTGACCTGGAGGACATGGTTATTTATTTTTCAATAAAAATGAGGCAGCAGTGCTGAATTCTCTCTTTGTAGGTAAACTGTGGCCACTGAGGGCTAAGTGTCTCCCCGTGTGGACTGTGAAACAACTTGGTCATCCTCCAATTATCGTGGTGTTTCTTGCTGCTGCACTGGGAGTTTGGTGTTTGCTTCATTAAATACAACGAGTTCAAATGGGAAAAAGTGCTGAAGGGAATTCTGTCAGCTGTGGTGTGCAGGGTCTCCAGGAGAATGCACCAACCAGGGTTCTATTCCACGTAGCTTGCCCCCTTGACAATAGCAACATGATTCTGAACATTGCCCTAAAACCTCTCCATATAAAAATATGCCTTTACGTATATGGGTCTGATGGCTGCACCATGTCAGTCTCAAGCCATTTGGAAGCCAATGGAAGATCCACATGGCCCCACCACAGATGTTTTATCACTCACTTGCGTAACACTTCTCTAGGCCCACTACTCACTAGGCTTCTACTTACCAGCATCTCTGTTCTACACCATTTTCCTGAAACCCAGTCAATCAAGGCCCTGTCTGGTATATTCATGATCATCCACAGGACATCAAAGGTCCTCCAGTGACATCTGGTCATGGCAATTTTAAAAATTTCATGGTAATTATCTAGCAATTTTTCACGGATGAAGTTGGAGGCACTGTGGTTTGCAATTCATTCAGGAACCATTAAAGGGTTAGGAAGCTAATTTCAGGGAAAGCTCTGGAGCACTCTCACAGGCAAGGCTACCCAAAGAGTGGCCAAAAAGTCACATGAAGCGAGGCCAATTGAGGTCTATAAAGCGAGGTCCATGTGTGTTTTGAATCTCAATAATGCATGCCAAGTCTTTCAGAATAAAATCATGTAATATCCTGGCTGAGATTCCCAGTGTTCTGTGGAAAGCCAACCTGTGCCTAGATCTCAGGTTCCAATGGCAACTTCATGCCTGGCCTCCTAAAATCCCAACACAATTCATGGCAATACTTCTCTCAGGTCAGTTCCAGAACTCAGTCTATAAGGAGAATCACACCAGAGTTCAAGTCCAGGTGGACCCAGACAACTCTTCCAACCGCGACTCAAATGAAAACAATTAAAACCAAAATACTCCCTCATGGCCCTATTCTTCTTCCATATAGACACTAATCATAACCTCTTCCTGGAGTTTTCCATGAGTTGTGCAGCCCAAGAGAATGTCCAAAATATGCTTCTTGCACCTCTTTTGCCTAACTTCAGGGTGGCCTGGGCACCCTTCCTGTGAATCAGGAGTGATCAAATAGGCCTGCCCTTAATACTGCTCCGTTTATCCAATTTGAGGCTCTCTGACTGTGGGGTGTAGATTCTTTATGTGAATTGGAGTCATGAGAAAAGCCAAGACAGTGTCCAAAATGAGCTCGCTTGCCTCTCATTTGCCTAAAGTCAGGGTGGCCTGGACACCGTTTCTGTGAACGAGGAGTGATCAAATAAGCCTGCCGTTAATACTTCTGTGTTTCTCCAATTTGACGCCTACTGATTTCAGGTATCAATTCTTTATGTGATTTGGAGTTATGCGAAAACCCAAGCACCTCTGCAGGGAATTGAAGAACTCATTTGACTCAAAGAATCCCTATTCTCACTTGATGGAGTTCAGGAAATTAACAGAGGAAGGCAAGAGACTTCATCCATAATGAATGATTTTTTTTTTTTTTGCCATTATGGTTTTGGACGCACACATGGGACCATTCTTTAGATCCATCAGGTGCTGAGAATCTAAGTCATAGACACAAACATGGCCAAGAGACTAATTCAGACACATCCCTTCCCAAAGCAATTAAGCAAAGAGCCACAGGTGATGACATTCATTTCCATTTGAAAACTGTTTACTTCAGGCTTCACAAAGTGGTGGATTGAGGCAAAGAACTTCCTGACATTCAGTGCAAAACAACAATAAGTAAGCAAAAGGCCCAAAGCAGGGTTTCTCCACTGAGACTTTCCTGGTCACACTGATATCTGCGTTTTCTGAGATGCTCGCCATTCTCTTCAACTATCCTTTACATGGCCATGTCACAGAGCTTGGAGGTGGTACATATTTTGGACACAAATCCATGAGCCTATTCTGGATAGTGGCCAGAATTCAGGAAGAAAACAGCAACTTAGAAAGATAGCAGGTGTTGCATATCAAAAAGAAAAGCTGCACTCCATTCATATATTGGGCAGGTTGAATTATGGGAAGATTTACACTAGACAGTACACATCCATTAATGCATTCTCTTTTCCAATATCTACAACAACGGACACAGTGGGATACACAGACATAGAAACACTTGCCTTGTCAAATGACTTACTAGAAACTGTCCACTCCAAACCAAACTAAGCGCCTTTCCCATCTATTCTCAGAACATGAGACAAAACAATAAACCCATACCCACTCCCACAAAGGCACCTCCTTCCCCCAATTAGGTCTGTGACTATCCAGATTGTCCTCTGACAGGTGGGCCATACTATGTTCCCCTGAAATGGTCCGTCTTCTCTAAGATCTGGTGAAATATAAGTATGAAAACAGAAATCTAGGTATGATTTGAAGCCCAGAAGGGTTTTTCCCTTGATTGGGATACTTAGCTTTGAATTATGCTCTGCAAAGTTGTCTCAGATAATTCGATATACAATGGCATAGGACCTTTTACATTGGATGATTGAATGTAGAAGAGAACATCCAATCAAAAAGGGATAGTCGGTAGGATTAGGAAGATAGTCGGTAGGTTTAGAAAGAAGAGTGAGTATAGGATTTGGACCAAAAGTTCTTTAGCAATAGGGTTTCGATTATAGAGTGAATGTAAATGTCAGCACATATGAAGTGTCAGTCACTAGGATCAACTTGGGAAAATATGTAAAAAAGCAGATATCAATAGAAACATTATGAAATCAGGCAAAGTATAAAGTGAGTGATAGGATTAGACATTTTCAACAGTGTTGAGTTTGAATATATAAATTAGGAAGAAACAAATATGTAGTCATCAATAGGATTGACAATTGACAGCATTAGGCAACCTGGACATGGATGTTTTTAGTAATCCATGTACACTTTACATTTAGGCTTTGGTACAATCATAAATGTGACCTTTACATTTTTTTGTCCAGAATATTACTTTGATTAAATGTATATGTACATCAGGTGACATGAGTATGTCTTCCACCATTTCTGCGAGCAATATATTGAAGATGTAAAATTAGAATCGGGGGTACAAAGAGGTGTACCCTGTGTCTATGAATATAGAGATAAAGCATGAATAGACCCTAATGTGAATAAATAATATAACTTTTTTCAACTTTAATAAATGAATTGATCTAATATCTGAAAAATTACAGGAAATTGTATATTGATATACAATCATTCATTCCAAGCAGTTATACATCTAATGGTAATATTCGTGTTTTGGTTTATCATGAAGAGTGTGTGAGTTTTGCTTCAAAAGTGACTTTGGAAATCGAAAATAATGTGTTTGGAAAGAAGACTCATGAAAATGCCAGTAAAGAAACCCTGACAATACATGTGTTCTGAAGCAAAAAGTGATTAAATTTGAAACAAATGCCTATAAATTTGTGAACTTGTGGATGAAATGTATATCCTATGATGTGCAAAAACTGAAGAAATAATAATGTACCAGTGTCGAATACAAATGAATAAAGAATTACATATCATGTCCCATAGGAATCTACTTGCATTGATGTTAGACTGGGTCAGTTACTGTAGAATAATTAGGATTTGTATGCATCATTCCCTGAAGTTAGTTTTCAGTACTAGGAAACAAATATGTATTTCAGGTGGATGAATATTTCTGAGAATAATCTTGTGAAATGTTGATTAAAAATCTACATACATGAACATGAATGAATTTAGAGAGTGTATATTAGACACATATATTTCATATTTTGAAAAATCTGGAGAGTGTATACACACACACACACACACAAATAAAAAACACTCACAGACATTAAAAAGTATCAATATAAATGCCAATCGAAATTCATCAGTAAATATATATCATCCACAGATGCAAAAATGTTTATTTTACTGAACATGAGTTTATGTATAATGTTGTTCTACTAGGACGCTCCCTATAGGTTGAATTTTCAGTTCCAACAGCGTTTAGGAGGAGTGATCTCTTCTCACAATTTGTATCTGCCAAGTCAGCCACCTCACAAAGATGTACGTGTGATACCTGGTAGGATTCTATATATGCATATAAATATACAAGTGTGAATAGGCTAAAGAGAAAGGGAAACATGAATTCTCATATTTGTTAACTTTAAAAACACATGGAGATCTTTTTCTATTAAACATTGACCAGATTTATAACTCCTACCTTGTATAATGCAAAATGCAAGTCCAACTATACAACATGCCTCCAATGAACTGATTGTATTTCTATAGGTTTGTGTTATTTTTCTCTATCATATTAGGATGAGTTGTCTGAGTCTAGTAGGTATGGGTTAGTGTCAGGGATTCAGTATTTCAAAAGGAAAATTGGAAATTGAATCCAATTTGTATGCAAATATATGCTGCACAAATATCCTCCCACTCTCATCCAGAACAATGCCTTGAAATTACCTTCACCCCAAGTAAGACACAGTTAGAGGAGAATAGATAGAAAATCAGTGAATACATATCTGGAATGGAAAATGCTCAGGAGTTCACAACCTTGGAGGTTGTAGAGGAGTTTCCAAAAGTAAGGGACAGGGTAAACACTCCACAAACATGGAGCTCTGCTGGCCTAAAAACTTTTAGAGCAACTGCCTCTGAGTTTGGGAACGTGAAAATTATGTTGTTGTCAGGAGAATTGGCTTCCTTTGTAGTGAGACCATCAAAGCTGGGTCTGCCTCTATGTGACGTGGAGGACATGGTATCTTATTTTCCAATGAACATGAGGTAGCAGTGTTGATTTTCTTCTTTTTAGGTAAACTGTGGCCTCTGTGGGCTAAGTGTCTCCCCGTTGGACTGTGAAGCCATTTGGTCCTCCTCCACTTTTTGTGGGGTTTTTGCTGCTGAACTGGGAGTTTGGTATTTGCTTCATGAAATTCAAGGAGTTCAACTGAGACACAGTGCTGGAGGGAGTTCTGCCATGTGCGGTGGTTCAGAGTCTGCAGAAGAACGCACCAACCATGCTTCTATCCCTCAAAGCTTGCCACATTGCATCATTGTCCATAGCAACCTGATTCTGAACATTGCCCTGAATCCTCTTCATATAACAAGATGCCTTTAATTACAAGGGTCTGCTGGCTGCTTCATGTAATCCACAAGCCTTTTGGAAGCCAATGGAAGATCCACATTGCTCCAACAGAGATGTTTTATCACACTCCTGCCCACCAAAGCTCTAGGCCCACTTCTCAGCAGGCTGCAACTTTCTGGCACCTCTGTTCTACACCATTTTCATGAAACCCAGTCAAGCAAGGCACTGTCTGGTACATCCATGATCAGCAACAGGACATCCAAAGGTTCTCCAGTGCCACCTGGTCATGGGAATTTCAAAAATTTCATGGTATTTATTTAGACATTTTTCAAGGATGAAGTTGGAGGCACTGTGGGTTTCAATTCATTCAGGAACCAGTAAATGGTGAGCAAGATTATTTCAATGAAAGCTCTGGAGAACCCTCACAGGCAAGGCTTCCCAAAGAATGGCCAAAAGGTCACATTAAGCCAGGCCCATTGAGGTCTACAATATGAGGTCCATGTGTGTTTTCACTCTCAACTATGGCTGCCAAGTCTTTCGAATGAAATCATGTGATATCTTGGCTGAAATTCCCAGAGCTCTGTGGAAAGCCACTCTGGGGCTAGATCTCAGTTTCCAAGGGTGACTCTCATACATGGCCTCTTAAATCACAACACAATACATGGCAATACTTCTCTGAGATCAGTTCCTGAACTCAGTCTATAAGGGGAATCACACCAGAGTTCAAGCCCAGGTAGACCTTGTTATGTCTTCCAACTGTCACACAAATATCCACAATTAAATCCAAAACACTTCCACATGGCACTCATCTTCTTCCATTTACACAATCATCATAACCTCTGGCTGGAGGTTTCCATGAGGGGTGCAGCCCAAGACAGTGTCCAATATAACCTCCCTTGCCCCTCTTTTGCCTAAAATCAGGGTGGCCAGGACATCCTTCCAGTGAACCAAGAGTGATCAAATAGGCCTGCCATTAATATGGCACTGCTTCTCCAATTTGAGGCCTACTGACTGTGTGTTTTAGATTCTTTATGTGAATTGGAGTCTTGAGAAAAACCAAGCACTTATGGGCTAGCCTCTGCAGGATTTTGAGGAACACATTTGAACCAAATGATCACTGTTCTCACATGATGGAGAACAGGACACGTACAGAGGAATGCGAGAGACTTCATCCACACTGACTGCTCTTTTGTCCATTTTGGTTTTGGATGCACACATGGGATTCTTCTTTAGATCCATCAGGTGCTGAGAATCTAAGCCACAGTCTCACACAGGGCCAAAAGACTGATTCAGACACATCCCTTTCCAAAGCAATTAAGCAAAGAGCCACAGGTGATGCCCTTTCATTTCCATTTGAAAACTGTTTCTTTAGGCTCTACAATGGTGTGGCCTGAGGCAAAGGCCTTCCTGACATTCAGGGCAACAGAACAATTGATGAGCAAAAGGCCCAAAGCAGGGTTTCTTCACTTAGAATTTCCTGGTCAAACTGATATCTGAGTTTCCTGAGATGCTCCCATTTCTTTCAGCTATTCAGTATATGGCCATGTCACAGAGCTTGGAGGTGGTACATATTTTGGACACAAAACCATGAGCCTATTCTGGAGAGTGGCCAGAATTCAGGAAGAAAACCGGAACTTAGGAAGATTGTTGGAGTTGTCCACCCATAAGTCAAGCCGCAGTCCATTCATAAATTGGGCAGAATTCAGGAAGAAAACAGGAACTTAGGAAGATTGTTGGAGTTCTCCACTCATAAGTCAAGCCGCAGTCCATTCATAAATTGGGCAAGTTGAGTCTAGACAGGACACATCCAATGATTCATTCTCTTTTCTAATATCTAAAACCACGGACACAGTGGGATACACAGACAAAGAAACACTGGCCTTGTCAAACGACTTACCAGAAACAGTTCACTCCAAACCAAACAAACCGCCTTTCCTACCTATTCTCAGAACATGAGACAAAATCTCAAACCCACACCCACACACACAAAGGAAGCTCCTTCCCCCAAGTAGGTCTGTGACTATTGGGAGTGTCCTCTGACTGGTGGGCCAAACTATGTTCTGATGAAATCGCCTGTCCTGTGTCACATATGGTCTCCTTGGCCAATTCTGTGAAGTTGTCACTAGCCAGTGGTGAGCCACTACCTGCTTTCTCAGGAAAGGCCCCTCTTTAGAGCTTTCCTGACATTTGTTCATCCTCACCTCAGTAGGTACCAAGAAAGACTGACTCTGTCCTTGGTAAATCCAAAAAATACGACCACTGGGACTGGGACTGAGACTGGCTCTGGGTGCCTGGCTTCCCGGATTCCAAGTTCAGAGAGTTCCATCACCAAGGAAGTGAGGTGAGATTACTTCCTTCAGGAATTCTTTGAGGTCATTACCTTGGCAACCACTTTGTCCTAACTGTTGCTTACAATACTCCTATGAGATGGAGGCTGCCCTTTCTTCCTGTGACACTTTTACAAGTTAGAATGGTATATCAACCATAGGGACCCCGGAACAGCTCTCCACACATGCCTGGTTTGGTCTATCTTCTCTACATTAACAAGAGAGAGGCTTATTCAGACACAACCCTTTATCCTGGGAAGGTTGTTTGCGATGGAAGATGACATTTGCTCTCTCAGGTCCTTCATAGCTGCCTACATCTTCTCCAGGGATCAAGTCTGCATGGACATTTGAGGTTCTCAGCAGGAGGAAGATACCCTACATTCCTGTATTGTAAGACGAACTCTGTCCCTGCTCTTCTGCAAAGTTAGATTAAGGTGAGAGTGTATGGTTAGGGTTAATAACATGTTCGATTTGGGTTACGAATCATTGCGAAGGATGATTAATAGTATTGGGAACCTGCGATATTTATAAAATTATAGAGGTGAAATATAAGTATGGAAACAGAAATCTAGGTAAGATTTGAAGCCCAGAAGGGCATTAGGCCCTTGATTGGGATACTTAGCTTATAATTACGTTCTGCACAGATGTCTCAGATAAATCGATAATCAATGGCATAGGACCTTACACCTTGGATGATTGATTTTAGAAGAGAACATCCACTCAAATTGAGATAGTCGGTGGGATTAGGAAGGTAGTCAGTAGGTTTAGGAAATAGAGTGAGTATAGGATTTGGGGCAAAATTTCTGTAGCAATAGGGTTTTTGTTATAGAGTGAATGTAAATTTCAGCACATGTGAAGAGTCAGTCACATGATGAACTGGGGAAAATATGTAAAAAGGAAAATATCAATACAGACATTATGAAATGAGGCAATTATACAGTGAGTGATAGGATTAGACATTTTCAATAGGGTTGAGATTGAATACATAATCTTAGGAAGAAACAAATATGTCGTCACCAATAGGAATGACATTTGAAAGCATTAGGCAACCTGGACATTTATCGTTTTAGTAATCCATGTTCACTTTCCATTTAGGATTTGGTACAATCATAAGTGTGATCTTTGCATTTTGTGCCCAGAAAAATATTGTGATCAAATGTGTATGTAGATCATATGACATGAGTATTTCTTCCACCATTACTGGGAGCAATATTTGAAGACATATAAATTAGTGTTGGGGGTACAAAGTGGTGTACCCTGTGTCTTTGAATATAGAGATAATGCATGAATAGACCATACTGTGAATAAATATTATAACTGGTTCCACTTTAAATAATGGATTTAATTGATATCTGAAAATATATAGGAAATCATATATTGACATACAATCATTCACTCCAACCAGTTATATATCTAATGGTAATCTTAGGGTTATTGTTTATCATGAAGTGTGTGTGAGTTTTGTTTCAAAAGTGATTATGGAAATCGAAAATAATATGTTTGGAAAAAATTCTCATAAAAAGACCAATCAAGAAATATGGAGGAATTCATGTGTTCTGAAGCAGGAAGTGATTGAAAGTGAAACAAGTGCCTATAAATTTTCTAAATTGTGAATGAAATATATATCCTGTTATGTGCATAAACTGATGAAATAGTAATGTACCATTGTTGAATAAAAGTGAACGTCAAAATACACATCATGTCCAATAGGAATCTACTTGCATTGATGTTAAACTGGGTCAGTTACTGTAGAAATATTAGAATTGCATGCATTATTCACCAAAGAGAGTTTTTTTTTATTTTTATTTATGGTTGTTCAAAACATTACATAGTTCTTGATATATCATATTTTACACTTTGATTCAAGTGGGTTATGAACTCCCATTTTTACCCTGTATACAGATTGCAGAATCACATCAGTTACACATCCATTGATTCACATATTGCCATACTAGTGTCTGTTGTATTCTGCTGCCTTTCGTATCCTCTACTATTCCCCCTGGCCTCCCCGCCCCTCCCCACTTCTCTCTCTACTCCCTCTACTGTAATAAATTTCTCCCCCTTGTATTATTTTTCCCTTTCCCCACAATTCCTCTTGTATGTAATTTTGAATAACCCAGAGGGTCTCCTTCCAATTCCATGCAATTTCCCTTCTCCCTCCCTTCCTCCTCTCATCCCTGTTTAATGTTAATCATCTTGTCATGCTCTTCATCCCTATCTGTTCTTAGTTACTCTCCTTATATCAAAGATGACATTTGGCATTTGTTTTATAGGAATTGTGTAGCTTCACTTAGCATAATCTAGTCTAATGCAATCCATTTCCCTGCAAATTCTATGATTTTTTATTTTTCAATGCAAAGTAATAATCCATTGTGTATAAATGCCACATTTTTTTTTATCCATTCTTCTATTGAAGGGCATCTAAGTTGGTTCCACAGTCTTGCTGTTGTGAATTGTGCTGCTATGAACATCGATGTAGCAGTGTCCCTGTAGCATGCTCTTTTTAGGTCTTTAGTGAATAGACCAAGAAGGGCAATAGCTGGGTCAAATGGTGGTTCCATTCCAAGCTTTCCAAGAAATCTCCATACTGCTTTCCAAATTGGCTGCACCAATTTGCAGTCCCACCAGCAATGTACAAGTGTACCTCTTTTCCCACATCCTTGCCAGCACTTGTTGTTTGACTTCATAATGGCTGCTAATCTTACTGGAGTGAGATGGTATCTTAGGGTGGTTTTGATTTGCATTTCTCTGACTGCTGGAGATGGTGAGCATTTTTTCATTTACTTGTTGATTGATTGTATGTCCTCATCTGAGAAGTGTCTGTTGAGGTCCTTGGCCCATTTGTTGATTGGGTTAATTGTTATCTTATTGTCTAATTTTTTGAGTTCTTTGTATACTCTGGATATTAGGGCTCTATCTGAAGTGTGAGTAGTAAAGATTTCTTTCCAGTATGTAGGCTCCCTATTTACCTCTTATTGTTTCTTTTGCTGAGAAAAAACTTTTTTAGTTGAGTAAGTCCCATTTGTTGATTCTAGTTATTAACTCTTGTACTATAGGTGCCCTATTGAGGAATTTGGAGCCCAACCCCACAGTATGTACATCGTAACCAAATTTTTCTTCTATCAGACAGTGTGTCTCTGATTTGATATCAAGGTCCTTGATTCATTTTGAGTTAACTTTTGTGCATGGTGAGAAAAAGGGATTCAGTTTCATTTTGTTATATATGGATTTTCAGTTTTCCCAACACCATTTGTTGAAGATGCTATCCTTCCTCCATTGCATGCTTTTAGCTCCTTTATCAAATATAAGATAGTTGTAGTTTTGTTGATTGGTTTCTTTGTCCTCTATTCTGTACCATTGATCCACCTGCCTGTTTTGGTACCAGTACCATGCTATTTTTGTTACTATTGCTCTGTAGTATAGTTCGAAGTCTGGTATCGCTATACCGCCTGATTCACACTTCCTGCTTAGCATTGTTTTGCAATTCTGGGTCTTTTATTTTTTCATATGAATTTCATGATTGCTTTCTCTATTTCTACAAGAAATGCCTTTGGGATTTTGATTGGCATTGGATTAAACCTATAGAGAACTTTTGGTAATATCGCCATTTTGATGATGTTAGTTCTGCCTATCCATGAACAGGGTATATTTTTACATCTTCTAAGATCTTCTATTTCTCTCTTTAGGGTTCTGTAGTTTTCATTGTATAAGACTTTCACCTCTTTTGTTAGGTTGATTCCCATTTTTTTTTTTTAGGATATTGTGAATGGAGTGGTTGTCCTCATTTCCATTTCAGAGGATTTGTCACTGATATACAGGAATGCCTTTGATTTATGCGTGTTGATTTTATATCCTGCCACTTTGCTGAATTCATTTATTAGCTCTATTAGTTTCTTTGTAGAACCTTTTGGGTCTGCTAGGTATAGAATCATGTCATCTGCAATAGTGATAATTTAAGTTATTCTTTTCCTATTTATATGCCTTTAATTTCTTTCATCTGTCTAATTGCTCTGGCCAGTCTTTTGATAACTATATTGAACAAAAGTGGTGAGAGCAGGCATCCCTGTCTTGTTCCAGATTTTAGAGGGAATGTCTTCAATTTTTCTCCATTCAGAATGATGCTAGCCTGCGGTTTAGCATAGATTGCTTTTACAATATTGAGGAATGTTCCTGTTATTCCTAGTTTTTCTAGAGTTTTGAACATAAAGGGATGCTGTACTTTGTCGAATGCTTTTTCTGCATCTATCTAGATGATAATATGGTTTTTATTTTAAGTCTATTGATGTGGTGAATAACATTTATTGATTTTCGTATATTGAACCCTCCTTGCATCCCAGGGATGAATCCTACTTGATCATGGTGCACATTTTTTTGATATGTTTTTGTATCTGATTTGCCAGAATTTAATTTAAGATTTTTGCATTTAGGTCATTAGAGATATCGGTCTTTAGTCTTCTTTCTTTGAAGTGTCTATCTGGTGTAGGAATCAGGGTGATATTGGCCTCGTAGAATGAATTTGGAAGATCTCCCTCTTTTTCAATTTTCTGAAATAGCTTTAAAAGTATTGGTATTAGTTCATATTTAAAGGTATTGTAAAACTCTGCTGTATACCCATACGGTCCTGGGATTTTCTTAGTTGGTAATCTTTGGATGGTTTTTTTTTTTATTTCCTCAATTGATATTGGTATGTTTAGGTTGTCTATATCCTCCTAACTCACTCTGGTCAGATCATATGACTTAAGAAATTTTTTGATGCCTTCACTATCTTCTATTATTTTAGAGTATAAGGATTCAAAGTAATTTCTGATTATCTTCTGTATTTCTGAAATATCTGTTGTGATATTGCCTTTTTCATCCCGTATGATAGTAATTTGAGTTCTCTCTCCTCATCGTTAGCATGGCTAGGGGTCTGTCCATTTTATTTATTTTTTCCTCCAATTGGTGTGACGTGTCTACCACGCCCGTGGACCCCTGTGGTGTTCTGCCAATCAGTTGCAGGTCTGCCTACCTTGCAGGCGTGGGCGGCGGCACTGCTCTACTCCTACTCCAATTGGGGTGACGTGACTACCACGCCGGCGGGCTGCTGTGCCTGGTCCGCCGGTTGGTCGCAGGTCTGCCTACCTTGTGAGCACGGGCTACAGATCTGTTCTGCCCCTACTCCAAATATGGTAAAGTGTCTGCCGCGCCAGCTGGCTGCTGGGCCTCTTCTTCTGGTCAGGTGCAGGTCTGCTACCTTGCGGGCGCGGGTGGTGGCTCTGCTCTGCCCCTACTCCAATTGGTGTGTCGTGACTACCATGCCGGCATGTTGCTGTGCCTGTTCTGTGCGTGGGCGAAGGCTCTGCTCTGCCCCTACTCCTATTGGGGTGATGTGACTACCATGCTGGTGACCCACTGGGATTTTACTAGGCGTGGGAGAAGGCTCTGCTCTGCAACTACTCCAATTGGGGTGACGTGACTACCACACCTGAGGGTCGCTGGGCCTGTTCTGTGCACGGGCGGCGGCTCTGTTCTGCCTCTACTCCAATTGAGTTGATGTAACTACCATGCAGGTGTGTCACTGGGTCTGTTCCAGTCGCGGGCAGCTGCTCTGCTCTGCCCCTCTGGCTTGAGGACAAAGTGAGAGAGACCCGGGTGTTTGTGACTCACTTTCTTCACCAGGAGACCAACTGTTTCTGTCACTGCTGGTATCAATGAAGTTATCTCCTCTGCTGCTTTCTGATGACATCAGAAATTTGCCATGTTGGTATCCCATGTGAAAGGCAGCATTTCGTTCCCTTTTCTGGGTGACCAAAGCAATGAGTGAGTCCTGACCGGCCCTCACAAGCCGTGTCTCAATCCTGTTGCCACTGCCTATGAAGGCTCGGTTGATATTTACCTCCACAGTATTCAGCAAGACCCGGACCGAGAAGCAGTTTCCGCGGGTTCTTTAGCCCTGGGCCAGATCAGTTCCGAGAGGTGGAATTCGGCCGCTCTGGGCTTCACAAATTTGCAGGTGGTAGAGGAGTTTCCAAAAGTAAGGGACAGGGTAAAAACTCCACAAACATGAAGTTCTGCCAGCCTAACATCTGGAGAAACTGCCTCTGAGGTTGGGCAATGAAATATATGCTGTTGTCAGGAGCATTAGTTTCATTTGTTGTGAGACCATCATAGCTGAGTCTTCATCTATGTGATCTGGATGACATGGATTCTTATTTTCCAATGAACATGAGGCAGCAGTGCTGAATTTTCTATTTGTAGGTAACCTGTGGCCACTGGGGTCTAAATGTCTCCCCTTGTGGACTGTAATTCCATTTGTTCATCCTCCACTCTTCGTGGTATTTCTTGCTGCTGCACTGGGAGTTTGGTATTTGCTTCATGAAATACAAGGAGTTCAACTGGGACACAGTGCTGAAGTGAGTTCTGTCAAGTGTGGTGGGTCAGGTTCGTCAGGAGAATGCACCAACCAGGCTTCTATCCCACATAGCTTGCCCCATTTTCCATAGCAACCTGATTCTGAACATTGCCCTAAAACCTCTCCATATAACAATATGCTTTTACATATAAGGGTCTACTGGCTACAAAATGTCAGCCACAATCCATTTGGATGCCAATGGCAGATCCACATGCCCCCACCACAGATGTTTTATTACACACCTGCCAACCACTACTCTAGTACAACTACTCAGCAGGATCCAAATTACTGGCATCTCTGTTAAACACCATTTTCATAAAACCCAGTCAATCAAGGCACTGTCTTGTATACTCATGATCAGCAACAGGACATTCAAATGTTCTCCAGAGCTACCCGGTCATGGGAATTTCAAAAATTTCATGGTATTGATCTAGCCAATTTTCAAGGATGAAGTTGGAGGCACTGTGGATTTCAATTCACTCAGAAACCATTAAATGGTGAGGAAGCTCATTTCAATGAAAACTCTGGAGAATTCTTACAGGCAAGGCTTCCAAAAGTGCCCAAAAGTCAGATTAAGCCAGGCCCATTGAGGTCTACAATGTATGTTCCATGTGTGTTTTGACTCTCAAATATGGCTGCCAAGTCTTTAAGAATAATATCATGTGATATCCTGGCTGAGATTCCCTGTGCTCTGTGGAAAGTCACCTTGGGCCTAGATGTCACTTTCCAAGGACAACTCTCATGCATGGCCATCTAAAATTCCAACAAAATTTCTGGCAATAATTCTCTGAGATCAGTAAAAGAACTCAGTCTCTAAGGGGAATCACAAAAGAGTGCAAGCCTAGGTGGACCCAGTGATCTCTTCCAACCGCCAGACATATGTCCACAATTAAAATCAAACACTCTCACATGGCCCTCATCTTCTTCCATATAGACACTCATCATATCCTCTGGCTGGAGGTTTCCATAAGGGACGCAGCCCACGACAGTGTCTAAAATAAGCTCCCTGCCCCTCATTTGCCTAAAGTCAGGGTGGCCTGGACTCTCTTCCTGTGAACCAGGAGTGATCAAATAGGCCTGCCTTTAATATTGCTTGGCTTCTCCAACTTGAGGCCTTCTAGCTTTGGGGTTTAGATTCTTTAAGTGAATTGGAGTCATGAAAATCAAGCACCTATGGCCTAGCCTCTGCAGGGCTTTGAAGAACTCATTTGACCCAAAGGATCCCTATTCTCACTTGATGAATATCAGGAACCTACCAGAGGAAGGCAAGAGAGTTCATCAACAATATCTGATCTTTTTGCCATTTTGGTTTTGGATGCACGCATGGGATCTATCTTTAGGTCCATCAGGTGCTGAGAATCTAAGCCACAGCCTCACACAGGGCCAACAGGCTGATTCAGACATATCCTAATCCTAAGCAATTAAGCAAAGAGCCACAGGTGATGCCCTTTCATTTCCATTTGAAAACTCTTTTCTTCAGGCTTCACAAAGTGGTGGCTTGAGGCAAAAAACTTCCTGACATTCAACAGAACAATAGGTAAGCAGAAGGACCAAAGCAGGGTTTCTCCACTGAGACTTTCTTGGTCAACAGATATCTGAGATTTCTGAGATGCTAGCCATTTCCTTCAGCTTCCAGTACATAGCAATGTCACAGATCTTGGAGGCGGTACAAATCTTGGACACAAAACCATGATACTATTCTGGAGAGTCGCCAGAATTGAGAGAGAAAACAGGAAATTAGGAAGCTTGTAGGTGTTGCCCATCCATAAGGCAAGCCAGAGTCCACTGATGAATTGGGCAGGATGAATGCTGGGAAGCTTTCTACTAGACAGAACACATCCATTGATGCATTGTCTTTTCTAATGTCTACAACAATGGACTCAGTGGGATACACACACACATAGGAACACTCGCCTTGTCAAAGGACTTAATACAAATATTCCACTCCATACCAAACAAACCGCCTTTCCTACCTATCCTCAGAACATGAGACAAAACCACAAACTCACACCCACACCCACAAAGGCACCTCCTTCCCCCTAGTAGGTCTGTGACTCCCCGGAGTATCCTCTGACTAGTGAGCCATACTATGTTCCTCCAAAATGACCTCTCCTGTCTCAGATCATGTCTGCTTGGCCAACTCTGTGAAGTTCTCAAGAGCCAGCGGTGAGGCACTACCTGCCTTCTCAGGAAAAGCCCCTCTTCAGAGGTTTCCTGGCATTTGGCCTTCCTCACATCTGTAGGTACCAAGAAAGACTGACTCTGTCCTTGGTAAATCCAAACATGTCAGACCACTGGGACTAGGACAGAGACTGTCTCTGGGTGCCTGGCTTCCTGGATTTCAAGTTCAGAGAGTTCCATCACCAAGGAAGTGAGGTGAGATCACTTCCTTCAGGATCTGAATTATGTCACTGCCTTGGCAACCACTTTGTCCTAACAGTTGCTTCCAAAATACTATGAGGTGGAGGCTGCCCTGATTTTCATGGGACACTTTCTCTAGTTAGAATGTTATATCAACCGTAAGCACCCGGGAACAGCTTCCACACAGGACTGGTTTGGTCCATGTTCTATACATTAAGAAGAGAGAGATTGATTCAGACACAACCCTTCATCCTGACCAGGATGATTGCCATGGAAGATGACTTTTGCTTTCTGAGGTAATTCATAGCTGCCTTCATCTTCACCAGGGATCACTTCTGCATGAACATTTGAGTTTCTCAGCAGGTGAACACCCCCTAGATTCCTGTAGTTTAATACACACACTGTTCCTGCTCTCCTGCAAAGTTAGTGTATGGTTAGGGTTAATAATATGTTCGATTTGGGTTAGGAATCATTCTGCAGGATGAATAATGAGATTGGGAACCTGCGATATTTATAAGAATATATAGGTGAAATATATGTATGAAAACGGGAATCTAAGAAGGATTTGAAGCCCAGAAGGGCATTGAGCCCTTGATTTGGATACTTAGTGTTGAATTATGTTCTGTACAATTGTCTCAGTTAAATCGAAATACAGTGGCATAGGACCTTGTACCTTGGATGATTGAATGTAGAAGAGAACATCCAGTCAAAAAGGGATAGTCAGTAGGATTAGGAAGATAGTCAGTAGGTTTAGGAAGAAGAGTGAGTATATGATTTGGAATAAAAAGCTTCTTTAGCAATAGGGTTTCATTGGGAGAGTGAATGTAAATGTCAGCACATGTGAAGAGTTAGTCACAATGATGAACTGGGGAAAATGTGTAGGAAAGCAGGTGTCAATAGGAGACATTACGAAATCAGGCAAAGTATAAAGTGAGTCATAGGATTAGACATTTTCAACAGGGTTGAGTTTGAATACATAATCATAGGAAAAAACAAATATGTCGTCACGAATGGGAATGACATTTGAGAGCATTAGGCAACCTGGACATGGATTTTATTAGTTATCCACGTTCACTTTCCTTTTAGGCTTTTGTACAATCATAAGTGTTACATTTTTATGTTTTTTTTGTTCAGAATATTACTGTGATAAAATGTATATGTAGATCAGATGACATGAGTATTTCTTTCACCATTTTTGGGGGCAATATTTTGAAGACGTATACATTAGTATTAGGGGTACAAAGAGGTGTACCCTGTGTCTATTAATATAGAGATAATGCATGAATAGACCATACTATGAATAAATAACGTAACTGATTCCACTTTAAATAATGGATTGAATTGATATGTGAAAATATATAAGAAATCTTATATTGATATACAATCATTCATTCCAACCAGTTATATATCTAATGGTAATATTAGGATTATGGTTTATGAAGAATGGTGTTTGAGTTTTGCTTTATACGTGATGATGTTAAACAAAAATAATGTGTTTGGAAAGAAGTCTCATGAAAAGACCAGTCAAGAAACATGGAGGGATACATGTGTTCTGAATCAGGAAGTGATTGATCGTGAAACAAATGCCTATAAATTTTCTAATCTGTGACAGAAATATACATCCCATGATTTGCATAAACTGAAGACATAGTAACGTACAAGTGTTGAATAAAAATGAAAGTCAAAATACACATCATGTCCCCTAGAAATCAACTTGCATTCATTTTAAACTGGCTAAGTAACTGTAGAAATATTAGGGTTTGTATGCACCATTCACTGAATTTAGTTTTCAGTACTAGGAAACAATATGTATTTCAGGTGGATGATTATTTCTGAAAATAATCTTGTGGAAAGTTGATTATAAATCCACAGACATGAATATGAATGAATTTAGGGAGTGCATAATAAGACACATATATTTCATATTTTGAAAAATCTAAAGAGTATATATATATATATATATATATATATATATATATATATATACATATATACATATACATATATATACACACACACGCAAAAGCACAGATATTAAAAAGTAGCAATACAGGAGATCCATTATGAAGGCAGGCATGGAGAAATCAAGTCTCTGATCTCTTCAGCTGCGCGGGCATAGGGAGTCGTAAACTGTCTAAATGCTGTTTGCTCAGAATCACTAGGCAATATTGACCTGTTGTGAATCTGGGGTGAACAGTCTGGGCCCCTCAGAACACACACAAAGCCCGGATTGGCTGCATTCAAGCTTAGATTTGTCTGGTTTTTGTGACTCAGCACTAACATTCCCGCAGAAATAACTGGTCGGGCTTTCTGAATTGAGAGTTAAAAGCCAACTGAGCCTTCATAGGCAGTGGCCACAGGATTGAAATGGGGCTTGGGAGAGATAGTCAGGACCCACCTGTTGCATTGGTCACCCAGCAAAGGGAACGAACGGTCACCATTTGAATGGGATACCACCATGGCAGAGAACTGACGTCACAGGCGGAGGAGATAACTTCATTGAAACCAGCGCGACAAGTGTGTAATCCCATTGCCATATCTCTCAACAACGCAGGGAAACCTCAAGGGCCCTTCCCACCTCTGCCGTAATGGCCCCTCCCAGCTCTCCAAGGAGCGCGATACCCAGACCTAGGGAATCAAGATTGGCTCGGGACTCGCGGCGTGGAATTCCCTGCTACCGCTCCCACCAGTGCTGACAATTGAGGTCTCTTACACCACCTACCGGGGCCATGGCTCCTGAAGGGCAAGCAAATTCGCTGGAGGTTCTCAGCCCCAAGCTCTAAAAACTTAGGGTCTGAGGAAGGCAAACAAGGAGAGTGTGCCCAGGCGTTCATGGAAACAGGGCTACCAGGAGCAGAGGCCTGGCTTGTAACCAGTATTGTGGTGAGCATCACAGGTGAGTGGGGCCTGGCTTGAGGAAGCACAAGAGAAAGCCCTAGGCACTCAGAATTGGAGACCCGCCCAGTCTGGGAGGAAGAGCTGCTGCACAGTGATTGGTTCTCACTTATTGAGAGGAGAAGCTTGGCCCAGTGCGCACAGCTCCACCTACTGGAAGAGAAGTTATTTGAACTCTAGGACTGCATGTATTATTATTATTTTTTTATTTGTTTTTTTCTCTTTCATTTTCATTTTTGTTATTGTTGTTCTTTAACTTTTTTAAATGTTTTCATTTTTTAATTTTTTATTTTATTATTATTATTATTATTTTAAATTTTAATTTTCAATTTTTTAATCATCATCATTACTTAAAACTTTCTTTCTTTATTTTCTATTTTTTTCTTTTGTCTTTTCATTTCTTTTCATTTTTCTTATTCCCCCTTCCTTGAATTCTACCTGCCTACTCTCATTCTCTTTAGTGACTTCTCCCTTCCCTTCTAATATCTTTCCTCCCAAGCATCAAATAAATTTATAAGAGTAAGCAGTAACTCAGTAGTCAAACAGAAGAAGAAGTAACATGAGCAGCATATAAAAACAAGGAAGAAAAGGAGTACAAACAATGAAGGACAGCCTAAATATTCAAGAGCACCTAGAGTCATCAGAAAAATGGTCATATAAAGAACTCAAGTAATACCTTAGACAGGTGGAATGGAACCTTAAAGAGGATACGAGACAGCAAAAACAAACAGTGATAAAACGCATTGAAAATGAATTACATAAACAGATAAAATGAGAAATTAAGCATCTTTATCAGGAGATAGAGATTATTAGAAAAATCAACCAATAATTCTAGAAATCAAGGAAATGATAAACCAAATTAAAAACTCAATTGAGAGTATCACTAACAGAGTAGAGCAAGTAGAAGACAGAATGTCAGATAATGAAGACAAAATATATCATCTTGAAAAAAGTCTAGCCAACAATAAAATGCTGTAAAAAATTATGAGAAAACATTCAAGAGATATGGGATAACATAAAAAAAAACAAACTAATGAGTCATATGGATAGAGGAAGGTACAGAGATTAAAACCAAGGGAATGAGAAACCTGGTGAATGAAATAATTACAGAAAACTTTCCAGAAATAAAAATGGAAACGGATAAACAAATTGCAGATGCTTACAGGACACCGAGCACACAAAATCACAGTAGACCAATGCCAAGACACATTGTTATAAAGATATCCAATATACAGAACAAAGAGAAAATATTAAAAGCTACCAGAGAAAGGAGGCAGATTACAATCATTACAATCAGGGGTAAACCAAAAAGTTTAACAATGGATTTTTCATCATAGACGCTGGAAGTGAGAAGATCCTGGAACAACGTACTTCAAACACTGAAAGACAATGGATGCCAACCAAGAATTATGTATCCAGCAAAATTAAGCTTAAGATAAGACAACGAGATAAAAATATTTCATGATAAACAAAAGCTAAAAGAATTTCAGCCAGATAACCAGCATTGCAAAGCATCTTGAGCAAAACACTACACGAGGAAGAAATGAAAATCAACAACGAAAACCATCAGTGAGAAGTGCCTCAGTAATGACAGAGGGAAGGGGAAAAGCAAATCATGGAGAATCAAACTAATTAAAAATATATATATATATAAAAACATGGGTGGCAGTACAAACCATATATCAATAGTAACTCTAAATGATAATGGCTTAAACTCTCGAATAAAGTGACATTGGCTTGTAACTTGAAATAAAAAAAAAAATCCAACAATATGTTGCCTCCAAGGTACACATCTGAATGGAAAAGACATACACAGGCTGAAGGTGAAAGATTGGGAAAATTTATACCATGCACACGGTCCTCGAAAGCAAGCAGGGGTGGCCATCCTCCTATCGAATAAAATCGACCTCAAGACTAATTTAATCAAAGGGATAAGGAAGGACTTTATATACTGTTAAAAGAAACCATTCACCGACAAGACATAACAATTATCAATATTCACGCAGCAAATAATCGTGCTGCGACGTTCATAAAACAATTTATCCTCAAGTTCAAGAATCAAATAGACCACAATACAATAATTGTGGGTGACTTCAACTCACCTCTCTCACCATTGGACAGATCCTCCAAACAAAAGTTGAATAAAGAAACTATAGAACTCAATATCACAATCAATACCCTATACTTAACTGACATATATAGAATATATCAACCATCATCAAGTGGATATACTTTTTTCTCACCAGCACATGGATCCTTCTCTAAAATAGACCATATGTTATGCCATAGGGCAACCCTCAGTAAATATAAAGGGGTGGAGATAATACCATGAATTTTTTGTGATCATAATGGAATGAACCTGGAAACCAATGATAAAGAAGGAAGAAAAAATCATACATCACATGCAAAATGAAGAATATGTTACTGAATGATCAATGGGTTACAGAAGACATAAAGGAGGAAATCAAAAAATTCTTAGAGATAAATGAAAATACAGACACAACATATCAGATTCTATGGGACACAATGAAAAGAAGTTTTAAGAGGTAAATTCATCACCTGGAGGTCATTCCTCAAAATAGAAAAAAAAAAAACAAACAAACAAATGAGCTCACACTTCATCTCAAAGCCCTAGAAGAAGAAGAGCAAAACAACAGAAAATGTAGCAGAAGGAAAGAAATAATTAAAATCATAGCGAAATTGAAACAAAAGAAACTATTGAAAAAATTAACAAAACTAAAAGGTGCTTCTTCAAAAAGATAAATAAGATCGACAGACCCTTAGCCATGCTAATGAAGAGAAGAAGAGAGAGAACTCAAATTACTAACATACGGGATGAAAAAGGCAATATCACAACAGATGCTACATAAATACAGAAGAAAATTAGAAATTATTTTGAAAAACTGTATTCCAATAAAATAGAAAATAGTGAAGACATCGATAAATTTCTTAAGTCATATGATTTGACCAGACTGAGTCAGGAGGAAACACACAATTTAAACTGACCAATATCAATGGATGAAGTAGAAGAAGCAATCAAAAGACTACCAACCAATAAAAGCCCAGGAACGGATGGGTATACAGCAGAGTTTTACAAAACCTTTAAAGAAGAATTAATACCAATACTTTTCAAGTTATTCAGGAAATAGAAAAACTGGAAGCTCTGCCAAATTCATTCTATGAGGCCAACATCACCCAGATTCTGAAACCAGACAAAGACACCTCAAAGAAAGAAAACTACAGACCAATATCTCTGATGAACCTAGATGCAAAAATCCTCATTAAAATTCTGGCGAATTGGATACAAAGGCACATCAAAAAAATTGTGCACCATGATCAACTTGAATTCATCCCTGAGATGCAAGAAGGCTTCAATATATGGAAATCAATAAATGTTATTCACAACATCAATAGACTTAAAGATAAGAACCATATGATCATCTTGATAGACGCAGAAAAACCATTCAACAAAGTAGAGCATTCCTTTATGTTCAAAACATTTTAAAAACTAGGGAAAACAGGAACTTACCTCGACATTGTAAAAGATAACTATGTTAAGCCTCAGGCTAGCATCATTCTGAATGGAGAAAAATTGAAGGCATTCACTTTAAAATCTGGAACAAGGCAGAGATATCCTCTATCACCACTTCTATTCAATATAGTTCTCGAAAAACTGGCCAGAGCAATTAGAGAGATGAAAGACATTAAAGGCATAAAAATAGGAAAAGAAGAACTTAAATTATCACTATTTGTAGATGACATGATTCTATACATAGAAGACCCAAAAGGGTCTACAGAAAAACTACTAGAACTAATAAATGAATGCAGCAATGTGGCAGGATATAAAATCAACATGCATAAATCAAAGGCATTTCTGTATATCAGCGACAAAACTTCTGAAACAAAAATGAGTCAAAACACTGCATTCCCAATTTCCTCAAAATAATTAAATACTTGGGAATCAACCTAACAAAAGAGGTGAAAGATTTATATAATGCAAACTACAGAACCCTAAAAAGAGAAATAGAATAAGATCTTAGAAGATGGAAAAATATACCCTGTTCATGGATAGGCAGAACTAACATCATCAAAATTGCTATATTACCAAAAGTTCTCTATAGGTTTAATACAATGCCAATCAAAATCCCAAAGGATTTTTTTTGTAGAAATAGATAAAGCAATCATGAAATTCAAATGGAAAAATAAAAGACCCAGAATAGCAAAAGCAATTCTAAGCAGGAAGTGTGAATCAGGCAGTATAGTGATACCAGATTTCAAACTATATTACAGAGCATTCATAACAAAAACAGCATGGTACTGGTACCAAAACAGGCGGGTGGACCAATGGTACAGAATGGAGGACACAGAGACTAATCCAAAAATCTACAACTGTCTTATATTTGATAAAGGAGCTAATGGCCTGCAATGGAGGAAGGATAGCATCTTCATCAAATAGAGTTGGGTAAACTGGAAATCCATATGCAACAAAATGAAACTGAATCCCCTCCTCTCGCCATGCACAAAAGTTAACTCAATGTGGATCAAGGAGCTAGATTCAAATCAGAGTCTCTGCGTCTGATAGAATAAAAAGTTGGCTCCTATCTACATATTGTGTGGTCAGGCTCCAAATTCCTTAATAGGACACCCATAGAATAAGAGTTAATAATAAGAATCAACAAATGGGACTTAAACTGATTTTTTTTTCTTAAAGAGAGAAACAATAAGAGAGGTAAATATGGAGCCTACATCATGGGAACAAATTTTTAGTCCTCACCCTTCACATGGAGCCCTAATATCCAGAGTATACAAAGTATACAAAGAACTCAGAAAATTAGACAATAAGATAACCAATAACCCAATGGGCCAAGGACCTGAACAGAAACTTCTCAGAGGAGGACATAGAATCAATTAACAAGTACATGAAAAAATGCTCTCCATTTCTAGCAGTAAGAGAAATGCAAATAAAAACCACCCTAAAATACCATCTCAATCCAGTGAGATTGGCAGCCATAATGAAGTCAAACAACAACAAGTGCTGGCGAGGATGTGGGGAAAAGGGTACTCTTGTACATTGCTGGAGGGACTGAAAACTGGTGCGGCCAATTTGGAAAGCAGTATGGAGATTCCTGGGAAATCTGGGAATGGAAGCACCATTTGATCCAGCTATTGCCCTTCTCGGACTATTCCCTGAAGACCTTAAAAGAGCGTACTACAGGGATACTGCCACATCGATTTTCATAGCAGCACAATTCACAATTGCTACACTGTGGAACCAACCCAGATGCCCTTCAATAGATGAATGGATAAAAAAATGTGACTTTTATATACTATGGAGAATTACGCAGCACTAAAAAATGACCAAATCTTGGAATTTGCAGGGAAATGAATGGCACTGAGCAGATTATGGTTAGTGAAGCTAGCCAATCCCTAAAAAACAAATGCCAAATGTCTTGTTTGATATAATGAGAGCACCTAAGAACAGAGCAGGGAGGAAGAGCATGAAGAAAAGATTAACATTAAGCAGAAACATGAGGTGGGAGGGAAAGGGAGAGAAGAGGGAAATTGCATGGTAATGGAGAGAGACACTTATTGTTACACAAAATTACATATAAGAGGTTGTGGGAAAATAAACAAGGAGAGAAATGATTTAGAGTAGGTATGGTAGAGAGAGAAGATGGGAAGATAGGGGAGTGGGGATAGTAGAGTATAGGAAAGGTAGCAGAATACAACAGTAACTAATAGGGCATTATGTAAAAATATGGATGTGTAACTAATGTGATTCTGCAATCTGTATTTGGAGTAAAAATGGGAGTTCAGAACCCACTTGAATCTAATGTATGAAATATGATATGTCAAGAGCTTTGTAATGTTTTGAGCAACCAATAAAAGAAAAAAAAAAGTAGCAACATATATGCCAATAGAAATTCATCATGAAATGTATATAATCCACAGATCGAAAAATATTCATTTTACTGAACATGGATTCATGTATAATGTTTTTCAAATAGGAAGCTCACCCATAGGTTGAATTTTCAGTTCCAACAGCGTTTAGGAGGAGTGATCTCTTCTCTCAATGTGCATCTACCAATTCAGCCACCTCACAAGTGTATACGAGTGATATCAGGTAGAATTCTATATGTGCATATAAACATACATGTGCTGAATAGGCTACAGAGAAAGGGAGATAGGGATTCACATATTTGCTAATTTTAAAAACACATGTAGAACTATTTCAACAAAAAATTGACTAGACTTATAACTCCTACATTATATAATGCAAAAGGCAATTCCAACTATACACCATGCGTCCTCTGAACTGCTTGTGTTTCTTCTCTTTTTGGCTTATTTTTCACCATCATATTAGGATTATTAGTCAGAGACTAGTAGGGTATGGGTTATAGTGTCAGGGATTCAGTATTTCAAATGGAAATTGAAAAATGACTCCAATGTGTATGTAAATATGTGCTACACAAAATTCTTCCCACTCACATCCAGAACAATGCCTTGACATTACCTACGCCCCAAGTAAAACACAATTAGAGTAGAAAAGTGTGAAAATCTATGAATACAAATATGGAATGGAATATGCTCTGGAGTTCACAACCCTGGAGGTGGAAGAGGAGTTTCCAAAAGTAAAGGACAGGGTAAACACTACACAAACAAGGAACTCTGCTGGCCTAAGAATTCTTGGGAAACGGCTTCTGAGGTTGGACACTTGAAATATATGTTGTTGTCATGAGCTTTAGCTTACTTTGTAGTGAGACCATCAAAGCTGGGTCTGCATCTATGTGACCGAAAGACATGGTTTCTTATATTCCAATGAGCATGAGGCAGCAGTGCTCAATTCTCTCTTTGTAGCTAAACTGTGTCCATTGGAAGCTAAGTGTCTCCCGGTGGGGACTGTGAAGACATTTGGTCATCCTCCACTTTTTGTGGTATTTCTTGCTACTGCACTGGGAATTTGGTATTTGCTTCACAAAACATAAAAAGTTCATCTGGGATACAGTGCTGGAGGGAGTTCTGTCACGTGTGGTGGGTCAGGGTCTGCAGGAGAATGCACCAACCAGGCTTCTATCCCACATAGCTTGCCCCAATAACCATAGCAACCTGATTCTGAATATTGCCCTGAAAACTCTCCATTTAACAAGATGCCTTTACATATAAGGGTCTGATGTCTGCACTATATCAGTCACAAGCCATTTGGAAGCCAATGGCAGATTCACATGGCCCCACCATGATGTTTTATCACACACCTGCCCAACACTGCTCTAGGCCCCCTACTCAGCAGGCTCCAAATTACTGGCTTCTCTTGTTCTACAGGATTTTCATGAAACCCAGTCAAAAACAAGGCACTGTCTGGTATACACATGATCAGCAACAGGACATCAAAAGTTTCTGCAGTGCCACCTGGTCATGGAAATTTCAAAAATTTCATGGTATTTATCTAGCAATTTTTCAAGGGTGAAGTTAGAGGCACTGTGGGTTTCAATTCATTCAGGAACCATTAAGAGTTGAGAAAGTTCATTTCAATGAAAGCTCTGGAGAACTCTCACAGTCAATGCTTCTCAAACAGTTGCCAAAAGGTCTCCTAAAGCCATGCCAATTGACATCTACAATGTGAGGTCCATGTGTGTTTTGACTCTCAAATATGGCTGCTAAGTCTTTCAGAATAAAATCATGTGATATCCTGGCTGAGATTCTCAGGCCTCTGTGGAAACCACCCTGGGCCTAGATCTCAGTTTCCAAGAGTGAGTCTCATGCGTGGCCTCCTAAAATCCCAACACAATTCATGGCAATACTTCTCTGAGGTCAGTTTCAGAACTCAGTCTCTAAGGGGAATCACACCAGAGTTCAAGCCCAGGTGGACCCAGTCATCCCTTCCATCCGCCAAAAAATGACCACAATTAAAATCAAAACACTACCACAGGGCCATCATCTTCTTCCATGTAGACACTCATCATAACCTCTAGCTGGAGGTTTCTATGAGCCCAAGGTAGTGTCCAAATAAGCTCACATGCCCCTCATTTGCCTAAAATCATGATGGCCTGGACACTCTTCCTGTGAACCAGGAATGATCAAATATTCCTCCTGTTAAAGTGTTCCACTTCTCCAATTTGAGGCCTACTGGCTGTAGGGTATAGATTCTTTATGTGATTTGGAGTCATGAGAAAACCCAAGCAAATATGGGCTAGCCTCTGCAGGGATTTCAAGAACTCATTTGACCCAAAGGATTCCTATTCTCACTTGATGGAGGTCAGGAACATAAAACAAGAGGGCAAAAATATTCACCCACAATGACTGCTCTTTTGGCCATTTTAGTTTTGGAAACACATGGGATCTTTCTTTAGATCCATCAGGTGCTGAGAATCTAAGCCACAACCTCATACAAGGACAAGAGGCTGATTCAGACACATCCCAATCCAAATCAATTAAGCAAAGAGCCACTGGTGATGTCCATACATTTCCATATGAAAACAGTTTTCTTCAGGCTACACAAAGGGGTGGCCTGAGGCAAAGACCTTCCTGACATTCAGGGTAATAGAAATAGAAGTAAGCAAATGGCCCAAAGAAGGGTTTCTCCACTGAGACTTTACTGGTCACACTGAAATCTGAGTTTTCTTAGATGCTCCCATTCCCTTCAGCTATCCATTACATGGCCATGTCACAGAACCTTGTGGTGTTACATATTTGGGAAACAAAACCATGAGTCTATTCTGGAGAGTGGCCAGAATTCACGAAGAAAACAGGAACTTTAGAAGATAATAGATGTTGCCCATCCATAAGGCAAGCTGCAGTCCATTCATTAATTGGGCAGTATGAATGCGGGGAAGCTTTCAACTAGAGACAACACATCCATTGATGCATTCTCTTTTCTAATGTCTACAACCACGGATACAGTGGGATACACAGACTTAGAAACACTCACCATGTCAAACGACTTACTAGAAACAGTCCACTCCAAACCAAACAAACCACCTTTCCTACCTATTCTCAGAACATGAGAAAAAACCACAAACTCACACCTACAACGGCAAAGGCACTTCCTTCCCCCAAATAGGTCTGTGACTATCCGGAGTGTCTTCTGACTGGTGGGCCATATTATGTTCCCCCAAAATGGCCTGTCCTGTTTCAGATCTGGTCTCCTTGTCCAACTCTGTGAAGTTGTCAGGAGCCAACGGTGAGCCACTACCTGCTTACTCAGGAAAGGCCCCTCTTCAGAGCTCTGCTGGCATTTGGCCATCCTCACATCAGTGGGTACCAAGAAAGACTGACTATGTCTTTGGGAAAAGCAAACAAGTTAGCCCACTGGAACTGGGAGTGGGACTGGCTCTGCGTGCCTTCCTTCCTGGATCCCAGGTTCAGAGAATTCCATCACCAAGGAAGTGAAGTGAGGTCACTTCTTTCAGGAACAGAATATGCTCACTGCCTTGGTAACCACTTTGTGCTAACAGTTGCTTCCAGGGTTCCCATGAGATGGAGGCTGCCCCAACATCCTGTGACACATTCAGAAGTTAGAATGGTATATCAACCATAGGCACCAGGGAACAGCTCTCCACAGAGGCCTGGTTCAGTCCATCTTCTCTTTATTAAGAAGAGAGAGGCTGATTCAGACCATCAATTAATCCTGACCAGGTTGTTTGCCATGGAAGATGACTATTGCTCTCTCAGGTCCTACATACCTGCCTATATCTTCTGCAAGGATCATTTCTCCATGGATCTTTGATGTTCTCAGCAGGTGGAAGATCATCTACATTCCTATATTGTAAGACCCACACTGTCCCTGCTCTTAAGTAAGTTATACTGAGGGAACAGTGTATGGTTAGGGTTAATAACTTGTTCAATTTGGGTTACAAATAATTCTGCGGGATGAATAATGGTATTGGCAAAATGCGATGTTTACAAGAGTATATATGTGAAACATAAGTATGAAAGCAGAAATCTAGGTAAGATTTGAAGCCCAGAAGGGCATTGGGGACTTGAGTGGGATACTTAGCTTTGAGTAATGTGCAGCACAGATGTCTCAGATAAATCAATATACACTGGCATCGGACCTTGTACCTTGGATATTGAATGTTGAAGAGAACATCCAGTCAAAAACCGATAGTCGGCAGGATTAGGAAGGTAGTTGGCAGGTTTAGAAAAAAGAGTGAGTATAGGATTTGGACCAAAAGTTCTTTAGCAATAGAATTTAGGGTAGAGAGTGTATGTAAATGTAAGCACATGTGAAGAGTCAGTCACAATGATGAACTGGGGAAAAATATAGGAAATCAGATATCAATAGAGACATTAGGAAATCAAGCAAAGTATAAATTGTGTGATAGGGTTAGACATTTTCAACAGGTTTGAAGTTGAATATATAATCTTAGGAAGAAACAAATATGTAGTCAAAAATAGAATTGATATTTGAGAGCATTAGGCAACCTGGACATGGATGTTTTTAGTAATCCATGCTCACTTTCCATTTACGCTTTGGTACAATTGTAAGTGTGACCTATGCTTTTTGTGTCCAGAATATTTCTGTAATAAAATGTGTATGTAGATCAGGTGACAATAGTATTTCTTCCACCAATTCTGGGAGCAATATTTTGAAGACTTACAAATTAGTATGGGGGTACAAATAGGTGTACCCTCTTTCTATGAATATAGACATAATGCATGAATAGACCATACTGTGAATAAATAATATAACTGGATCCACTTTAAATAATGAATTGAATAAATATCTGAAAATTTATAAGAAATTTTATATTGATATGCAATCATTCATTCCAACCAGTTATATATCTAATGACCATCTTAGGGTTACGGTTTATCATGAAGGGTGTGTGAGTTTTGGTTCAAAATTGATTATGGAAATAGAAAATAATATATTTGGAAAAAAGTCTCATGAATAGACCAGTCAAGAGACATAGAGGAATACATGTGTTCTGGAGCAGGAAGTGATTGAAAGTGAAACAAATGCCTATAAATTTGCTAACTAGTGAATAAAATATATATACTATGATGTGCATAAACTGATGAAATAGTAATGTACCAGTGTGGAATAAAAATTAACGTCAAAATACACATCATGTCCCATAGGAACCTACATGCATTAATGTTAAACTGGGTCAGTTAATGTACACATATTAGGATTTGTATGCACCTTTTACTGAAGTTAGTTTTCAGTACTAGGAAACAAATATGTATTTCGGGTGGATGAATATTTCTAAGAATAATCTTGTGAAAAGTTGATTATTAATCCACATACATGAACATGAATGAATTTAGGGAGTGTATATAAGACACATATATTTCATATTTTTAAAAATATGGAGAGTATATATATATATATGTATATATATATATATACATATATACACACACACACACACACACACACACACACACACACACACAAACACAGACATTAAAAAGTAGCAATATATATGCCAATCAAAATTCATCATGAAATATATATCATAAAGATGCAAAAACATTCATTTTAGTGAACATGGGTTTATGTATAATGTTGTTCCACTGGGAAGCTCACCCATAGGTTGAATTTTCAGTTCCAACAGCGTTTAGGAGGAGTGATCACTTCTCACAGTTTGTATCTGCTAAGTTATATATCTTACAAGGATGTACGTGTGATACCTTGTAGGATTCTATTTGTGCATATAAAAATACATGTGCTGAATAGGCTCCAGAGAATGGGAGACCGTAATTCACATATTTGTTAACTTTAAAAACACATTGAGAACTATTTCAATTAAATATTGAATAGATTTATAACACCTACCCTTTATCATGCAAAAGGCAAGTCCAACTCTGAACTGCAAGTATTTATGTACTGTTTGGGTTACTTTCTTCCATCATATTAGGATTAGTAGTCAGAGTCTAGTAGAATATGGGTTAGTGTCAGGGATTCAGAATTTCAAATGGAAAAAAGGAAAATTAATCTTCCAACTCTCATCCAGAACAATGCCTTGTCATTACCTTCGCCGCAAGGAAGACACAATTAGAGTAGAAGAGTTACAAAATCTGTGATTACATTTCTGGAATCGAAAATGCTCAGGAGTGCACAAACTTGGAGGTGGTATAGGAGTTTCCAAAAGTAAGGACAGGGTACACACTCCACAAACATGAAGCTCTGCTTGCCTAAAACTTTTTGAGAAACTGCCAGTGAAGTTGGGCACTGAAATATAGGTTGTTGTCAGGAGTTAAGCTTCCTTTGTAGTGAGACCCTCAAAGCTGGGTCTTCATCTATGTGACCTGGAGGACATCGCTTCCTATTTTCCAATGAACACGAGGCAGCAGTGCTCAATTCTCTCTTTGTAGGTAAACTGTGTCTCCCTGTGTGGACTGTGAAACAATTTGGTCATCCTCCACTTTTCGTGGTGTTTCTTGCTGCTGCACTTGGAGTTTGGTTAATGCTTCACAAAATACAAGGAGTTCAACTGGGAAACAGTGCTTGAGGTATTTCTGTCACGTGTGGTGGGTCAGGGTCTGCAAGAAAATTTACCAACCAGGCTTCTATCTCTCAAAGATTGCCCCCTTGTCCATAGCAACCTGATTCTGAACATTGCCCTGAAACTACGCCATATAACAAGATGCCTTTACATATAAGGGTCTGATGTCTGCACTCTGTCAGTTACAAGCCATTTGGAAGCCAATGGCAGATCCAAATGGCCCCACCATGATGTTTTATCACACACCTGTCCACCACTGCTCTAGGCCCACTACTCAGCAGGCTCCAAAATACTGGCATCTCTGTTCTAAACAATTTTCATGAAACCCTGTCATTCAAGGCAATGTCTGGTACACTCATGGTAAGCAACAGGACATCGAAAGTTTCTGCAGTTCCACCTGTTCATGGAAAATTCAAAAATTTCGTGGTATTTATCTAGCCATTTTTCAAGGATGACGTTGGATGCACAATTATTCAGGAACCATTAAATGTTGAGAAAGTTCATTTCAAAGAAAATTCTAGAGAACTCTCACAGGCAAGGCTTTCCAAAGAGTGGACAAAAGGTCACTTGAAGCCAGGACCATTGAGATCTACAATGTGAGGTCCTATGTCTTTTGACTCTCAACTATGGCTGCCAAGTCTTTCAGAATAAAATCATGTGATATCCAGGCTGAGATTCCCAGTTCTTTGTGGAAAGCCACCCTGGTCCTAGATCTCAGGTTCCAAGGGCGACTCTCATGCGTGGCCTCCTAAAATCCCAACACAATTCATGGCAATTCTTCTCTGAGATCAGTTTCAGATCTCAGTCTCTACGTGGAAACACACCAGAGTTCAAGCCCAGTTGACCCAGTCATCTCTTCCAACCGCCACACCAATGACCAGAATTAAAACCAAAACACTCCCACATGGCCCTCATTTTCTTCCATATAGACACTCATCATAACCTTGGCTGGAAGTTTTTATGAGGCACACAGCCCAAGACAAAGTCAAAATAAGCTCCCTTGCCCTTCATTTGTCTAAAGTCAGTGTTTCCTGGACAACGTTCCTGTGAACCAGGACTGATCAAAGAGGTCTGCCATTAATACTGTTCTGCTTTTCCAATTTGAGGCATACAGACTGTCGGGTATAGTTTCTTTATGTGATTTGCAGTCATGAGAAAACCCAAGCACCTATGGGCTAGCCTCTGCATGGCTTGAAGAACTCAGTTGACCCAAAGATCCCTGTTATCACTTGATGGAGATCAGGAACCTTACAGAGGAAGGCAAGAGACTTCATCACAATGACTTCTCTTTTGGCCATTTTGGATTTGGATGCACACATGGGATCTTTCTTTAGATCCATCAGGTGCTGAGAATCTAAGCGATAATCTCACACTGCACTAAGAGGCTGATTCAGACATATCCCTTTGCAAAGCAATTAAGCCAGGAGCCACAGGTGATGCCCATTTATTTCCAGTTGAAAACTGTTTTTTTCAGGCTTTGGAAATGTGTGGCCTTAGGCAAAGTCCTTCCTTTCATTCAGGGCAACAGAACAATAGGTAAGCAAAATACCAAAGCAGATTTTCTCCACTGAGACTTTCCTGGTCACACTGATATCTGAGTTTTCTGAGATATTCACCATTCTCTTCAGCTATCCAGTACATGGTCATGTCCCAGATTGTGGAGGAGATACATATCTTGAACACAAAACCATGAGCCTATGGGAGAGTGACCAGATTCAGGAAGATATCAGGAATGTAGGAAGGTAATAGGTGTTGCCCATCCATAAGGTAACCTGCAGTCCATTCATAAATTTGACAGGATGAATTCTGCGAAGAATTCTACTAGACAGGACACATCTATTGATGCATTCTCTTTTCTATTGTCTACATCCACAAATACAGTGGGATACCCAGACATAGAAACACTCACCTTCTCAAAGGACTTACTAGAAACAGTCCACTCCAAACCAAACAAACCGACTTTCCTACATATTCTCAAAACTTGAGACAAAAATCACAAACACACAAACACACACACACACACCCACAAAGGCACCTTCTTTCCCCAAATAGGTCTGTGACTATCCGGAGCGTCCTCTGACTGGTGGGCCATACTATCTTTCCCCGAAATGGGCTGTCCTATGTCAGATCTGGTCTTCTTGGCCAAAACTGTGAAGTTATCAGGAGCCAGCGGTGAGCCACTGCCTGTTTTCTCAGGTAAAGCCCCTCTTCAGAGCTTTCCTGGCATTTGTCCATCTTCAATTTAGTAGTTGCCAAGAAAGACTTACTCTATCCTTCTTAAATCCAAAAATTTGAGACCACTGGGACTTAGACTGGGACTGCCTCAGGGTGCCTGGCTTCCTGGATTCCAAGTTCAGAGTGTTCCATCAACAAGAAAGTGACATGGGTCACTTCGTCTAGAACTGAATGAGGTCACTGCCTTGGCAACCACTTTGTCCTAACAGTTGCTTCCAAGGGTCCATGAGATGGATCCTGCCCCTACTTCCTATGACACTTTCACAAGTTAGAATGGAATATCAAACATAGGCACCCGGGAACAGCTCTCCACACAAGCCTGGTTTGGTCCATCTTCTCTACATTAAGAAGAGAGAGACTGCTTCAGACACACCCCTTCATCCTGACCTGTTTTTTTTTTTTGTCATGAAAGATGACTTTCGCACTCTCAGGTCCATCATAGCTGCCTACATCTTCTTTAGGGATCATTTCTGCATGGACCTTTGAAGTTCTCCGGAAGTTGAAGATCTCCTACATTCCTGTATTGTAAGACCAACTCTGTCCCTGCTCTTCTGTAAAGTTAGATTGAGGGAACAGTGTATGGTTACAGTTAATAACATGTTTGATTTGGGTTAGGATCATTCTGCTGGATGAATAATGGTATTGGGAACCTGCAATATTTATAAGATTATATAGGTGAAATATATGAATGAAAACAGAAATCTCGGTAACATTTGAAGCCCAGAAGGGCATTGGGTCCTTGATTGGGATACTTAGCTTTTAATTATGTTCTGCACAGATGTCTCAGATAAATCTATACACAATGGCATAAGATCTGATACCTTGGATGATTGAATGTTGAGGAGAACAACCATTCAAAGAGGGAGAGTCGGTAGGATTAGGAAGATAGTTGGTAGGATTATAAAAAAGTGTGAGTATAGCATTTGGACAAATAGTTCTTTAGCAATAGGTTTTCAGGTAGACAGAAAATGTAAATGTCAGCATATGTGAAGAGTCAGTCACAGTGATGAACTGGGGAAAATATGTAGGAAAGCAGATATCAATAGAGACATTAGGAAATCAGGCAAAGTATAAAGTGAGTGATAGCAAAAGACATTTTCAACAGGCTTGAGATTGAATATATAATCTTAGGAAGTAACAAATATGTAGTCACCAATAGGATTGACATTTGAGAGCATTAGGCAACCTGGACATGGGTTATTTTCATAATCCATACTCACATTCCATTTAGGCTTTGGTACAATCGTAAGTGTGACTTTGCATTTTGTGGCCAGAATATTACTGTGATAAAACGTATATGTAGATCAGGTGACATGAGTATTTCTTGCACCATTTCTTGGAGCAATATTTTGAAGGGGTATAAATTAGTATTGGGGGTACATATAGGTGTACCATGTATGTATGAATATAGAGATAATGCATGAATAGACCATACTGCGAATAAATAATATAACTTGTTCCAACTTTAAATAATGGATTGAATTGATATCTGAAAATACACAGGAATCATATATTGATATACATACATTCATTCCAACCAGTAATACATCTAATGGTAATATTACGGTTGTGGTTTATCACCAAGAGTGTGTGAATTTTGCTTCAAATTTGATTATGGAAATCGAAAATAATGTGTTTGGAAAGAAATCTCATGAAATGACCACTCAAAAACAAGGAGGAATACATATGTTCTGAAGCAGGAAGTGATTGAATATGTTACAAATTTCTTTAAATTTGTGAACTTGTGGATGAAATGTATATTCTATAATGTATAAAAACTGCAGAAATAGTAATGTACCAGTGTTTAATAAAAATGAACGTCAAAATACACATCATGTTCCATAGGAATCTACTTGCATTGATGTTAAAGTGGGTCAGCTACTGTAAAAATATAAGGATTTGTTTGCACCATTCACTGAAGTAACTTTTTAGTACTAGAAAACAAATATGTATTTCAGGTGGATGAATATTTTTAAAATAATCTTATGAAAAGTTTAATATAAAACCACATACATGAACAAGAATGAATTTAGGGAGTGTATAATAGGACACATATATTTTATATTTTGAAAAATCTAGAGAGTATATATATATATATATATATATATATATATATATATACACACACACACACACACACAAAACACACACAGAGACATTAAATAGTAGCAATATATATGCCAATTAAAATTCATTGTGAAATATATATCATCCACAGATCCAAAATATTAATTTTACTGAACATGGATTTATGTATAATGTTTTTCAACTAAGAAGCTCACTCATAGTCTGAATTTTCAGTTCCAAAAGCATTAATGAGGAGTGATCTCTTCTCACACTTTGTATCTGCCAAGTTAGCCACCTCTCAAGAATATACGTGTGATACCAGGTAGGATTCTATATGTGCATATAAAAATACATGTGCTGAATAGGCTACAGAAAAATGGAGACAGGAATTCACATATGTGTTAACTTTAAAAACACATGCAGAACTATTTCAACAAAAAATTGACAAGATTTATAACTCCTACCCTATATCATGCAAAAGGCAAACCAACTATCCACCATGCCTCCTCTGAAGTGCTAGTATTTCTATTCTGTTTGGGTTACTTTTCTCCATCATATTAGAATTAGTAGTCAGAGTCTAGTAGGGTATGGGTTAGTGTCAAAGATTCAGCATTTCGAATGGAAAATTGAACAATGAATCCAATGTGTATGTAAATATGTGCTACACAAAATTATTCCCACTCTCATCCAGAACAATGCCTTGACAATTCCTTCACCCCAAGTAAGACACAATTAGAGGAGAAGATTTAGAAAATCTGTGAATAAATATGTTAAATGGAATATGCTCAGGAGCTCACAACCTTTGAAGTGGTAGAGTAGTTTCCAAAAGTATGGGACAGGGTAAAAACTCCACAAACATGGAGGTCTGCTGGCCTAGAGATTTCTAGAGAAACTGCCTGTGAGTTTGGGCACTTGAAAAATATGTTGTTGTCAGGAGCTTTAGCTTCCTTTCTAGGGAGACCATAAAAGCTTGGTCTGCATCTATGAGACCTGGAGGACATGGTTTCTTATTACCCAATGTACATGAGGCAGCAGTGCTGAATTCTCTTTTTAGGTAAACTGTGGCCACTGGGGGATAAATGTGTGCCAGTGTGCACTGTGAAGCCATATGGTCATCTTCCATTTTCGTGGTGTTTCTTCCTGCTGCACTGGGTGTTTGGTATTTGCTTCACGAAATACAAAGAGTTCAACTGGGTCACAGTGCAAGAGGAAGTTCTGTCATGTATGGTGGGTCAGGTTTTGCAGGAGGATCCAAGAACTAGGATCCTATCCTACATATCTTGCCCCCTTGACCATAGCACCCTGATTCTGAACAATGTCCTGAAACCTCTCCAAATAACAACTTGCCTTTACATGGAAGGTTCTGCTGGCTGCACCATGTCAGTCACAAGGCATTTGAAACCAATGGAAGATACACATGGCCCCACCACAGATGTTTTATCACATACCTGCCCACCACTGCTCTAACCTACTACTCAACAGAGTCCAACTTACTGGCATCTCTGTTCTACACCATTTACATGAAACCCAGTCAATCAAGGCACTGTCTGGTATATTCATGATCAGCAACAGGACATCAAAAGGTTTTCCAGTGCCACCTGGTGATGGGAAATTCAAAAATTTCATGGTATTTATCTAGCCATTTTTCAAGGATGAAGTTGGAGGCACTGTGAGTTTCAATTCTTTCAGGAACCATTAAATGGTTAGGAAGCTCATTTCAATGAAATCTCTGGAGAACACTCACAGGTAAGGCTTCCCAAAGAGTGGCCAAAAGATCATATGATGTTATGCCCATTTAGGTCTACAATGTGCGGTCCATATGAGTTTTGACTCTCAACTATGGGTGCCAAGTCTTTCAGAATAAAATTTGTGGTATCCTGGCTGAGAGGCTCAGTGCTCTGTGGAAAGCCACCCTGGGCCTAGAACTCAGTTTCCAAGGGCAACGCTCATGCCTGGCTTCCTAAAATCTCAACACTATTTATGGCAATACTTCTCTGAGGTCAGTTCCAGAACTCAGACTCTAAGGGAGTCACACCAGAGTTCAAGAACATGTGGACCAAGTCATCTCTTCCAACCGCCACCCAAATGACCACAATTTAAACCAAAACACTCCAACGTGGCGCTCATATTCTTCCATATAGACACTCACAATAACCTATGGCTGGAGTTTTCCATGAGGGGCACACCCCAAGACCGTGTCCAAAATAAGCTCTCTTGCACCTAATTTGCCTAAATTCAGGGTGGCCTGGACACCCTTCTTGTGAACCAGGAGAGATTAAGTAGGCCTCCCGTTAATACTGCTCCGCTTCTTCAATTTGAGGCCAAATGACTGTGGGGTTTGGATTCTTTATGTGAATTGGAGTCTTGAGAAAACCCAAGCAAATATGGGCTAGCCTCTGCAGGGCTTTGAAGAACTCATTTGACTCAAAGGATCCCTAATCTGACTTGATGGAGGTCAGGAAAGTTACAGAGGAAGGCGAGAGACTTCATCCACAAGGACTGCTCTTTTGGCCATTTTGTTTTGGGATGTAAACATGGGATCTTTCTTTAGATCCATCAGGAGCTGAGAATCTAAGTCACAGCCTCACACAGGGTAAATAGGCTGATTCAGACACATCCTTTCCAAAGCAATTAAGCAAAGAGCCACAGGTAATGCCCATTCATTTCCATTTGAAAACTGTTTTCTTCAGGCTTCAAAAAGTGGTGGACTGAGGAAAAGACCTTCCTGACATTCAGGGCAACAGAAGAATAGGTAAACAAAAGGCCCCAAGCAGGGTTTCTCCACTGAGACTTTCCTGGTCACACTGATATCTGAGTTTTCTGAGATGCTCACCATTCCCTTCAGTACATGGTCATGTCACAGAGCTTCAAGGTTGTACATATCTTAAACAGAAAACCATGAACCTATTCTGGAGAGTGGCCAGAATTCAGGAATAAAACAGGAACTAAGGAAGATAGCAGGTGTTGCACATCAATAAGGCAAGCTGCAGTCCATTCATAAATAGGGCAGGATGAATGCTGTGAAGCTTTCTACTAGACAGGACATATTCATTGATGCATTCTCTTTTCTAATGTCTACAACCACGGACACAGTGGGAGACACAGACATAGAAATTCTCGCCTTGTCAAACGACTTACAAGAAACAGTTCACTCCAAACAAAACAAACTGCCTTTCATACCTATTCTCAGAACATGAGACAAAACCACAAACCCACACCCACACAACAAAGGCAGCTCCTTTCCCCAAGTAGGTCTGTGACTATCCGGAGTGTCCTCTGACTGGTGGGCCTTACTATGTTCCCTGGAAATAGTCTGTTCTGTCTCAAATCTGGTCTTTTTGGCCAACTCTGTGAAGTTGTCAGGAGCCAGCGGTGAGCCACTGCCTGCTTTCTCAGGAAAGGCCCCTCTTCATAGCTTTCCTTGCATTTGGCCATCCTTACATCAGTAGGTCCCAAGAAAGACTGAGTCTGTCCTTGGTAAATCAAAATAAGTTTGACCACTGGGACTGGGACTGGGACTGGCTCTGGGTGCCTGGCTTCCTGGATTCCAAGTTCAGAGAGTTCCATCACCAAGGAAGTTAGGTGTGGTCACTTCCTTTTGGAACTGAATGAGGTCACTGCCTTGGCAACAACTTTGTCTTAACAGTTGCTTCCAAGGTTACCATGAGAAGGAGGCTGCTCCTACTTCCTGTGACACTTTCACAGGTCAGAGTGGTATGTCAACCATAGGCATGCAGGAGCATGTCTCAACACATGCCTGCTTTGGTCCACCTTCTCTACATTAAGAAGAGAGTGGCTGATTCAGAAACATCCCTTCATCCTGAGCAGGTTGTTTGCCATGGAAGACTTTTGATCTCTCAGGTCCTTCGTACTTGCCTACATCTTCTCCAGGGATCATTTCTGCGTGGACCTTTGAGGTTTTCAGCAGGTGGAAGATGCTCTATAATTCTGTATTTTAATACCAATTCTGTCCCTGCTCTTCTGTAAAATTAGATTGAGAGAACAGTGTATGGTTAGGATTAATAACAGGTTCGATTTGGTTTAGAAAGGAAACTACACGGTTGAGCAAACAGGGTCCTAAAGTTAGCAATAATATGAGGATTTTTAATGGACCGGCCATGGCAGATAAAAGCGTAGTTAATCAGGTCACTATGTGAACCAAGACTCAAACCTCCCTTTTGGGGCCTCTGTCTCTCTTTGACGCTCTTCAAGTCGTTTTCTTAATTTCCTCATAGATTCTTTAACAACTCCAGTATTGTCGGCATAAAAACAACATTCTTTGCTCAATGCAAGCAAAAAGGCACCTTTCTCTCATAAAGAGGAGGTCCAACACTCGCCTGCTTTGTAAAACAACTTCAGAAAGAGAGAGGTTAAAATTCCTGTAAAGCTGTGATGTCGGTTTTTAATGTCTTTAAACTTTGGCATATTTCTGCTTCTAATTGTGTCTTTGTTGTGTCTCATGGACTAGCCCACCCCTTCAGCAACTATTATTTCTAATAGGATGGCTAAAGTGAGGGATACGGTTCCCAGTGGAACCGGGTTGTATGCCCCCCTATTTGATCTTTAAATGAACCTAAGTCATGATAGAGAACTCTGGAAAACATCTGCATCATTACATAATTAATCACATATATTGACCATTTTATGAAAACATAAATAATGTTAAAGTGTATAGAATTATACTGTTGTAGGGACGGACAAGGAAAGGGACCTAAGATAGCACCAAACACAGGAAAACAGTCTTATTTGTTTGCATCCGGATTTAGAGGGCATTGCTTCTGTTGTAATCAATTAATCCCCTGAACCCCAAGTTTCGGTAGTTTTAGAATTTGTACCCAACATGTAAGGGAAGTGGCTCAGAAGTTCACAGTCTGTAGAAATTCACAGAAATCAGTTTTTGTTTCTGTTTTTGTTCCTCTGTTCTGGGCAAGTTAACTTTTCAAAGACACCTTGGAAAGGGAGAGCTTTTTTGTCTCTTTTTTTTCTCCCTGCCAGCTGTCACCATGAAGCCCAATTGGTAACTTTTTTATCTTAGAAATCTAGCCATCTCTGTGAAGCCCCAGCTCAAGGCCAGAGGCCTTGTTCACATATTTTGTGAAAATCTAGTAAGGCGGTGTCAAGCTTAGGTGTGGTGATTTTTCCAGCCAGTGGCCAAGTAGAACAGGGCAACACGAAAAGTGGAAGTTTATCTACATTGAACTCTTTCAGAGGGACTCTTTTGCTGAAAGACCTAATGTAAGCCTCGGTGAAGACTTCTGGAGAAGGTTATTTAAGAAATATCTATGGACCTGGTACAGAGGGGGAAGACGGGGAAGGCGAGGCTGAGAGCAGCTCCGTGGATCTGAGAATGAGGAAGATGAGATGTAAAAGAATAATGGAAAAGGGGTTTGGGATTTTCCTAGAACAAAACTTGAGCAGTAGAACAGGTAGAGCAGAGGTGAAGATGGGAGTGAGTATTCCAAAAAGCCTGTGAGGGACTTTAAATTCTTAGTAACCTGTTTTCAGTGATGACAAAGCAACTTTAAAGGCTATTTTTATTACATCTTGGATAGGGGTCTGAGGGCTCTTCTCAGCTGGTTTGAGCTTTGGTTTAGCTTCTTAGAGGACTTGGTGGGACCTAGTGCAGGCACAGACAGAAAAAGAGAGGAGTGAGTGAGTGGAGGGGTACCTCGGTACCTGCTACCTCAGCAAGGGGGCAATGGTCTGAGAACTGGCGGAGGTTTGGGTTTTTGATGTAGTAATTGGAGGGAAGAAATCAGGTTGCTGAGGTGGGAGTGACAGCAGAGAGTCTAGAGCAGAAGGCTGAGGGTGAGGAACTATTGGAGAAGCATAGTACAGGATGTGAGTGAAGGAGGGAAAAGGATTCCACATAGGGGAATTTTCCCCTTTTGAGCACTTGCCGAAGTTAAAAATGTCACGCAGAATTTGAGGATCTAGAGAACCCTCTGGGGGCCATAGTTTTTGGTTGTCTAATTGGTTATATGGCCAATGCTGTGTACTGAATTTGATGAGGAGTTTGGGTTCCACCAGGCAGCCCCGGTATGCTCACATCCCCATGAATTACACAAGAAGTTGGCTTTCCCCCCACACAGCCATGGCTGTTTGTGGCTTTGATAGTCCGCCGGGCATATATAGTAATCTAGGCTAACCAACCTGAATCTGGCTCACGTTTCCGTGCATCCATAATGTTTGTTTCAATTATCTATGTTATGGAAGGGATTTAATGGAACTTTAGTGGGATCCTCTTTATTTGGGTTATCTCAATAGGAAAGACCTATACCAAGCTGAAAAATATCTGGGTGGAGAGATAGCCACCAGGTCCCTAAGGGGGCTGTATGCGAGATAGACCATACTTCTTGTCTAGTAGGATTTGAGATCAGCCTTCACTGCTGAACAGGCTGATGAGGGTTAGGAGTACTGGTGGCCAAGGGGAGAGTCTATAGTCTTGTCCACATAGCGAATATGCAATTTGAAATGGTTACCAGTTTTTTCCAGTTTCCAACCAGAGTCTGGACACAGTGAAGGCTTGAGATGAGAGGCATGGATCCAAAAAGTGATTCTGTCTACTTTTATGGCTGTAGGTGTTATAAGTAGCACCTGGTATGTTCCTTTCCAGCGGGGTTCTAGGGATAACACCTGATGTTGTCTTATGTTGACGAAGTCTCTTACTTGATATTGATGTGGAATCCCCTCGTCCCCAGGTTGGTAGGCAGTGGCCAGCTGTTTCCACAGTTATCACTGAGTTCTTTCAATGGCTTTAATTCTGTCAAGCAAGGGGTGTGGAAGGGATTGTTAGGCCTTAGAGTTGGGGATTAGGTCCCTTACTGGATGATGGGCATCATAGAGAATTTCATAGGGGGTGAGGTTACACAAAGAAACTGAGGGAGTATTTCTCGCATGAAACAGTGCATAAGGCAGGAGCATAGTCCAATCTTTTATGCCGGTCTCTAAGCTTAATTTTGTTAAGGTCTGTTTAATGGTTCTATTTATTTTTTCTACCTCTCCTGAGCTCTGGGGTATATAAGCATAATGTAACTTACAATTAATCCACACCTGACTTACCTGGGCCATGAACACAAGTCCATTATTAGACCCTATTATCTTAGACAGACCGTATCTTGGAAAAATATCTTCCAGGATCTTCTTGAGAACCATTTGCGCCGTTTTTTTTTTTTTTTCTGTGTGTGTGTGTGTGTGTGTGTGTGTGTGTGTGTGTGTGTGTGTAAGGCTTCAATCCATCCTGAGAATGTATCCACAAAGACTAGGAGATATATAAGTCCATACCTTGCTGGCTTAATTTCAGTAATGTCCACTTCCCAGAATTGTCCTGGTCTGGTTCCTCGTAGGTGCTTTCGTCTAAGAAACTTGGAAGGGTAAGCATTAAACAATTGACTGACCCGACAGGCTTTTGTTACCAGTTCAATTATTTCCTTTCGCTGTGAGTCAGTTAGTGGAAAACTCTGTTCTTAATCCTACAGGAATGCCTGCAGTTTCTTTGAACCAAGGTGAGTGAGTTGATGTACATTTTTAACGTAGTGTAGGGCTTTCTGTAATTGCAGGCTGAGCTCAGTAAAGTTGAGGCGTTCAATGTCAGTGTCCTTAGATGTTATCTAAAACTTCCTGGTACTTAGGGGTCCATTGGAATTGGGCATCTCCCTTTAACAGCGGGTATAAAGGAGCAGCTAAGGACTCAAACCCATTTATCCATAACCTGCAAAACCCAGCAATCCCAAGAAACTCTTAGTTGTCTGCTGTAAGATGGGGTTGGTATCTGCTCAATGGTTTGTTTTCTGGGCTCAGTGAGCCATCGTTTACCGCCCCTAAGGAAATAGTCGAGGAAGATTACTTCTTGCTGGCAAATTGGGCAATTTTGGCCGAAGCTCTATACCCGAGTTGAGCAAGCTCGGATAATAGTGCTTGGGTCCCAGTTCACAGTTTTCCTTGGTGTTGGATGCCAGTAGCAGGTGATCCACATATTGAAGCTGGGTGAATTCGGGGTGTGTAGTTCAGAAATTGTTGAGATCTCTGTGAAGGGCTTCATCAAAGAGAGTGGGGGAGTTTTTGAACCCCTCTGCGAGTCTAGTCCAAGTTAGTTGACTAGACTTTCCGGTTTCTGGGTCTACCCACCCAAAAGCAAACAGCAACTGACTATCTTTATGCAGAGGCAAGCAAAAGAAAGCTTGTTTTAAGTCCAGAACAGTATACCATTTCTGCTCAGGGTTCAGAGTGTAAAGCAGATTGAACAGATTAGGTACCGTGGGGTAAATGTCCTGCACTCTGTTGTTGATCTCTCTTAGGTCTTTAACAGGGTGATAGTCCCTGGTTCCTGGCTTTTTCTTCTAATTGCAGGGGAGTGTTCCAGGCCAATTGACAGGGCCTTAGGACCCCTAAGGCCAGATATTTCTGAATATAGGGCCTTATCCCATCTTTAGCTTTTTATGCTTAGAAGATATTATTTGACATTGATTGGGGAGGCTGAGGTTTTTAACTCCACTGTTATTGGAGGTTGTTTCACGGCCAGGCCTAACACAGCAGTTTTTGCCCAGGCATCTCGGTAATCTGTTATCCATTTCTGGGGTAGCTTGCCTGTTTGATCAGTCTTGGGGGGTGTGAAGAGTGGACGTTCATCTTCTACTAATATAGTTAAAGCCGTGACTATAGGAGTTTTTACTGAAGGATTTAGAAATTTCATTTGGGGGCCTTCAGGGTTAAAAGTTATTTTGGCCCAGAGCTTGGTGAGCAGATCTCTGCCCATCAATGGGTGCGGGCATTCTGGGATTACTAGGAAGGAGTGATGGATTTTTCCTTTCCCCAGGTCCATGGTCCTCTTAGTACTCTAAGCCCGATATTTACTGCCATTAGCCCTTTGAACTACAGACCTTTTATTTGATAGACGGCCCAATGGGGCCTTAAGGGCTGAGTATACTGCTCCTGTATTCACTTCAAAGTTTACTGGGGTCCCCTACACTTCAAATCTTACCCTGAGCTAGGGGAAAGAATCTGAGCCCCAACTTTCTTAGTCATCCCCCAGAGTCAGAATGGCTGGCTGGCATGTCTGTCTCTTTATAGGGCACTCTTTGGCCCAGTGTCCTTTTTTTTTAAAGTAGGCACATTGATCTGAGGCCAGGGGTGGCCTGTGGCATGGGCCCAGGTATCGCTTCCTGTCACCTTATGTCTTAATTTCTGGCCTCTTTCTTGTTGTGACCAGGATCTTAGTCAATGCCTTAGTCTTTATTTTGCTTCTCTCATCCTCCCTCTGCTCCCTTTCTTTTTCCCTGTTTCTCTCTTAGAGTATACTTTTTCGGCTTCTCTGACTAAATCTCTCTTTTAACTTTTTTTTTTAATATCCATGGCAGCTTCAAGAATTAAGGCCATCGTGACAGATGTCTTTTGATCTGCTGCCTGAGGATCGAAAGGAGTATATCTCTTATATGCCTCCATAATTCTCTCTAGAAACATAGAGGTTGATTCATCAGGCCTTTAAATAATTTCTCTTACCATGGCCAAATTAGTTGGTCACGTAGCGGCCCCTTGGATACCCGCAATTAGAGCCTGGCAATAATTGGACAGATGCTCCCTATCTTCAAAGGTGTTGGGGTCCCAGTTGGGTTGGTTAAAGGGGAAGGCAGCTTTTATTATGTTGGGAAGTTGTGTTGGTCGCCCATCAGGTCCGAGGATATTTTTTTCTAGCTTCCAGGAGGTTTTTCTCTCATTCCTCTGTCATGAAGAGAGTCCCTAGGAGTTGTTGGCAGTCATTCCAAGTAGGCAGGTGTGAAAACGTTGGCGAGTTCTCTGAGTTATTTTAGCCGGGCCAGCTTCCTCCAGGGAAGGAGGCGCTGTGTGTGTCATGGGACAGTCATCTGGAGGGCCCTGGGCCATTCTGGCTTCCTCGAATGGTGGAGAGGCTGAGTCAGCAGCAGGGGAATTACTTACAGGGTTTTGGGGGTTGGGGGACAAGGGCAGAGGATAAGGACGAGTAGAGTCTTGAGACTAAGGGAGAACAGAGGGTGGAGGTTGAGGAACAGAGAGTTTGAGAGATAGAATCATAGGGGAAGGAGTAGGAGTGGGTGCAGGGACAAGGAAAGGCTTCACCCATGGAGGAGGAGATTTGCAGAGGTCCTGACAAGTTAAGATATATGGCTATTGATCTGGATGTCTATGTGGCCCCGGCTGAAAGACAATATCTCAGACTTTTCAAATTAGTGCGAAGTAGAAACATCCTTCTAGAGGCCATCCGACTACAAAGGTGGGTTATTCTGAGACACAGAATCTGCCAGGTCTGGTGTTTTAATGAAAAAGAAAGATTCTGAGCCCTTAAGCAGACTTTGGTCCAGTGATTAAGGGTCAGGGACAGAGGCATTGAAGTGCTCTGTCCCATAATGAAATATACACAGACAGTGAAAGCAACAACACATGACACAGACAAGACAAGACAATAAAGACAGGCAATGGACGTCCAATACTGAGACCAGGACTGAGTAGCCGGCAAAACCTGATGGGCTGGCAATTCCGAATCTGAAAGAAAATATCACTGAGTCGAGGAGACTATGGTTCCTCGATTTCCCGAGTCCATCCCCCAGGGACATGGCCTGTGGCTCTGTGACATGTGTGTCAGCCACCGTGGGAGAGAGCTCACGCTCTTTACCAATAGCCATTTTGTCAAACCCTAACCTGAATCCTGAAACCAGAAAGAGGGGCCTTATTTACCCCCAGAGCATCCCGTTGGGGGTCTTTCATCTGCAGCTGCCGGATCTCGCTGGGGCCACCAGAAGTAAAGGTCGGGTGAGCATCGATGAAAGAGACCACCAAGAGACTGTCTAATGCAACAGCAAAGGGTTTATTGGGAGTCCGGCATGCAAGGGCTCAGAGCTCACTTGAATAGAGCAGAGAGCCCTGAGAACAGCTTAAGAAGTGCTTATATATTTTCCTTGGAGAGGGCAGGGAGGGAAGTTTATTGATGGTTAAGGGCGAGTGGGCGGTTTGCGTGCAAATGGTTGATGGAGTACATTCTGCAGTTTGGCAGTTGGGGGCAGCACATTCTGGGAACAAGAAGAGCAAACAGTTCTCAAGATTTCAACAGTGTTTTATTAAGCATACAGAAAAACAGGACGTGACAAGTACCTATTTTATTAACCTTTCAATATAAGTATGAAAACAGAAATCTAGGTTAGATTTGAATCCCAGAAGTTCATTTGGCCCTTGATTGGTATACTTAGCTTTGAATTACGTTCCGTAGAGATGTCCCAGAAATATGGAAATACAATGACACAGGACCTTGTACCTTCTCAGAGGTCAGTTCCAAAACACAGTCTCTAAGGGGAATCACACCAAAGTTCAAGACAAGATGGACTCAATTATCTCTACCAACCACCACACAAATGACCACAATTAAAACCAAAACACTCCCAAATGGCACTCATCTTCTTCCAAATAGACACTCATCATAACTTCTGGCAGGAGGATTCCATGAGAGGCGCAGCACAAGACAGTGTCCCAAATAATCTCCCTTTCCCCTCATTTGCCAAAAGTCAGAGTGGCCTGGACACCCTTCCTGTGAACCAGGAGTGATCAAATATGCCTGCCATTAATACAGCTCTGTTCTTCAATTTGAGGCCTACTGACGGTGGGGTTTAGATTCTTTATTTGAATTGGATTCATAAGAAAACCCAAGAACCTATGGGCTAGCATCTGCAAGGCTTTGAAGAACTCAATTGACCCAATGGATCCCTTTTCTCACTTGATTGAGGTCAGGAACCTTACAGAGGAATGCGAGAGACTTCATCAACAATGACTGATTTTTTTGCCATTTTGATTTTGGATCCACACATGGGATCTTTCTTTAGATCCATCAGGTGCTGATAATCTAATCCACAGGCTCACACAGAGCCAAGAGGCTGATTCAGACACATCCCTTTACAATGCATTTAAGCAAAGAACCACAGGTGATGCCCATTCATTTCCGTTTGAAAACTGTTTTCTTCAGGCTTCACAAAAGCGTGGCCTGAGGCAAAGACCTTCCTGACATTCAGGGCAACAGAACAATAGGTAATCAAAAGGCCCTTCGCAGGGTTTCTCTACTGAGACTTTCTGGGTCACAGTGATATCTGACTTTTCTGAGATGCTTGCCATTCTCTTCAGCTATCCAGTACATGTCCATGTCACAGTGCTTGGAGGTGGTACATATCGTGGATGCAAATGCATGAACCTATTCTGGAGAGTGGCTAGATTTCAGGAAGAAAACAGGAACTTAGGAAAATAGCAGGTGTTGCCCATCGATAAGGCAAGCACTAGTGCATTCATAAATTGGGCAGGATGAATGCTGGGAAGCTTTCTACTTGACAGGAAACATCCATTGATGCATTCTCTCTTCTAATGTCTACAAGCAAGGACACAGTGGGATACACAGACATAGAAACACTCGCCTTGTGAAACAACTTACTAGAAACAGTTCACTCCAAACCAAACAAACCGACTTTCCTGCCTATTCTCAGAACATGAGACAAAACCACAAACACACATCCACACCCACAAAGGCACCTCCTTCCCCAAGTAGGTCTCTCACTCTCCAGAGTATCCTCTTACTGCTGGGCCATACTATGTTCCCCCGATATGGCATTTCCTGTCTCAGATCTGGTCTCCTTGTCCAACCCTGTGAAGTGGTCAGGAGCCAGCTGTGAGCCATTACCTACTTTTTCAGGAAAGGCCCCTCTTCAGAGAACTCCTGGCATTTGGCCATCCTCACATCAGTAGGTACCAAGAAAGACTGACTCTGTCCTTGCTAAATCGAAGCAAGTGAGACACTGGGACTGGGACTGAGACTGACTCTGTGTGCCTGGCTTCCTGGATCCCAAGTTCAGAGAGTTCCATTACCAAGGGATTGAAGTGAGGTCACATCCTTCAGGAACTGAATGAGGTCACTGCCTTGGCAACCACTTTGTCCAAACAGTTGCTTTCAAGCGTACCATGAGAAGGAGGCTTACCCTATTTTCTGTGGCACTTTCACAAATTAGAATGGTATATCAACCATAGGCACCAAGGAACCGCTCTCCACACAGGCCTGATTTGGTCCATCTTCTTTATATTTGGAAGAGAGCCTTTAGTCCAGGGAGCACTGCAGTGAACCTCTGCACTAAAACTATTAGCAAGCACCTGATCGAGGACGCCTCCATAGGTAAGTGGCTCCTTTATAACATCTGATATCTGGTTAAGGGAGATCTCTTCTGATGACAGAGATGTGGCACGGAGAGGCTCACATATACTTCTGTCCAGGACAGTAACGAGAATCTTTCTGTCCTCTGTTCTGTTCTGTAGGGAATTCCTCTGGAACTGTAGAGAGGTGCCGACGGGCACGCATGCGCTCCTACCCTGGAGCTTTAGCAAGATGTTGCACTCTTGCCCTGTTTCTGTGTTTAGGCGCTGGGTTTCTGTTTTTTTGTGTTCTGTGTTCTATTTTTTGGTTTTTTGTTTGTTTGTTTTTGTTCGTTTTGTTGTGTGATTTTGGTGGTAAAAACTTAAGTATATTGGACATGAAAATCAGAAATAAAGAGATTAAGCCTGACACCCCTTTGGACTGTGTTTTAAGGAACTGCAATGAACTTTATCCCCCATTGTAAAGCAGGATGATAGAAGCCCCTAGCTGGCTGCCTGGAGCACACCCATTGCAGAGGGCTATGCCTGCTGGGGACCTAAGAACTGAGTATCTCCCAGGTTAACAAGTGAAACTCCTTTAAAACCCCTTGTCCCTCCAGATAAAGAGAGTCACAACTTTGGCAGAGTCCCCTGTGTTTCTCCTTTGTTAGCCAAGCAATAAAACTCCTTTTTTCTTTTTCTCAAAACCCAGTCCTCATTATTAAATTTGTATTAATTGGCTTCAAGGTCAGGAACCAAACTTTAAGTTACAAATCTTGTACCCACCCTCCGCCCCGGAACTTTGTGAGAGCTATCTACTGAAATGTTAGGAGATAGAGCATGCTTGATGTGGAACTGAATCAGAGGAGCTAATCCTGTATGTAAAAGGGGAAACTGAGGGACTCCCAGCAGCTGCCAAAGCCCTGTTGATTCAGGTAATTACCTCCTTCCTTCCCTGCACTGTAAGGATTATGCCACCTCTGTCTTGTTAAAAAAAGAGAAAAAGAAAAAGGTGACACTAAATGCAGTAAAGTCACCATGGAGACACTTTATTTTACATTTCAGGTTGCCCTTCTGTGAAAACATCTGGTCCCCTTGTGGGGACATGTATGGTGCCACTGCTGTAGGAGATTTTTCTCTTATCTGCTCTGGTTTAAAGGGTTCTGTCTGACAGCCATAGTCTGGACCTCCTTTCTGTCTGTATTGTGTCTTAGTTTCTGGCCCTTTAAGGCATCTGCAATAATGTGTTGATATTATAAATTGTTTTTGGGGAATGATCTTAGCTGAATGTGTGTCTAAATGATGATGTTTTATTTTAACAATCTGGTAACTGAATGGGTTTTTGAAGCATTGCACAATCTTGGAGTAAAAAGTCGGGTTTAGGTAATTGTTTAGTTTATGATTTCAGATAATTCATGCCAGAGAACTTAAATACTTAGGATGGATAACTGAAGAACTCTACTTCCAAGTTGGCAAGAAACTTCCCAATCATACGGTCTTTTTTTTTTTTTTTTTTCACCAATTTTGAATTGGGTAGCCTGGGAAAATGTCACTGTGTGTACCAGTGCATTAATTTGTACATAAATAGTAAATCATAGTATGGTGTCTGTTGACAAAACAAGATGTAAAGATATAAAATTTTGTGAATTGTATCTTAAACTTGTATCATAATTTTCAACATCTGAACCTGAAAATTATGGTTAAAATGCCTTAGTCCTGAGATGTCTGTTCAGAATAGCAGTTTTTTTGCTGCTCCTTCCAGACCTCAGCCATGACTTATGTTGAAATGCAAATGAAAGAAGCCTGCAAGCTTTGTAGGAGAGTGATTTGAGGTCTAAGGGAAAAAAAGGTAAATTGTATGTTATTTACTAATTACTGGCAAGTCATTTTTTCTAGGACTCTTATTTTTTTTCTTAGATACTTTATGTTTTTTGACTTCATGATTTTGAGCATACAGACCTAGGTTAATGTTTTTCTGATCAGTTCTATCTTTGACCAACTGTGGACTTTTTGAAACATTGCAATAAAGATTTCAACTACGAAAAGCTACAAGGCCTTTACTATTATTATGTGTGCACAAATTGTTATGTGTTGTATGTCTATATATACATATGTCCGTATATCATATATATGATACACAAATTAACATATATAAGGAGCGCTCATAAAAAAATAGCGCTCGTAAAAACAAATTTTAAAAAAGTGGATCCAAAGATCTTTAATTCACGTGATTTAAATGTTTCAATTTAAATTGGATAAAGAGATAAAAACAAATGTCTTTAAATTTAAGCTTACAAAGTTTTCTAGGTGTTCAAACATCTAACAAAATATTAACATCTACAAAATGTCTAATATGCCTTGGCTCTAGTACCTTTCCTTCAACATAAAAATGGTTTACACTGTTCAATACATTTCTCTAACTTTTTGATAAATAAGTAAAGTAAATTTGATATGGGATTACTCATTCATGAGTACTTTTGTTAGATATCTGATTGATTTACTAAGATCTGTATTTTTTTTTAGTAACCTCTGTATAAGATTGTAAAAATCAGTCATGTGTTAATGAGACAAAAATTTCTTAAAACATAAGTTTACCCATAACATTGAGTTTATTAAGATTTATGTTTTTTAGAGCAAGCAACCATAAAAATTAAACAACTGATTAAATAAAAACTGTTATTTTAGAGCACTGTACTGCCATTTCTTTAAAAGCCAAACTTGATTAATGTAGAAACATAAATGTAATTGTTATGCTATTAATGTTTTCATATCTTACAGGTATGCAAGTCTGTAAGGTAGAAACGTTTAAAGAGTATTATATCAAGCTGGTGCTCTGAAGTTGTGTGGTAAAAAATATATTGTGGATTTATTTACCTGTTATCAATAAGATATGTAAATTTTTATGTTACTTTTTACATTGGGGAACAATTTAAATGTATTTTTAAGTTAATTAGAGCCTAATCTTTGTAAAGGTTAAAAACTTTCAGCCTTTCTTTAATTCATGTTTTAAATGTGATATCATATGGTGTTAGCTAATGTTCATGTGACCTCAAACAATTTATTTAAACATTGTCAAATGATATTTAAAAATAAAGATCAGCTTTAGAACTAAAATAGTTAAGATTTATAAAGAGCCCTGCCTTACCTGAGATAAGGCTGTGTGTCCCATCTTACTACATGTGAGAATGACTATGAAACCATTAGGTCAGATAATATTTCTTTAAAGTTATGTTAAAAAGGTTTTTTTTATTGTCAATATTCCTAGGGTCTCAAACAGGGGATATAATGTATAATTCAGCCAAAAAATTCAGGGAAGATATTACACGAACTAAGTATTTTTACTTTTGTTAATTTTAGTTTGAAATTTTCTTATAAGTGATCTAAAGATTCCCTGTTAGTGTTTTACAAATGTGTTGCTTTAAGAACACTACATGGGTTTATTCAAGATAATAAGTCATCAACTACAATACAGACAGAATAATACAGATCCCAATTAATAAAAAGGTAATTATAAAGTTATAGACATTAAAGCCCAGTACTCTTAATGTAAGGCTGTTAAAATTTATTTGCTGGATTTTTAAGATTAGGATTTAAAATGAATGTTAAATGAAAAGGGCCAAGAAAACCAATATTTGGCTCTTGCCCTCCGAGTCAGTCTGAATCCAGGGAACAGGGGACTTCTCTAAAGAGCTTTGCAACTCTGAGCCACATAACCTCCTGATCAGGGAGATTAATGAGACCACTGGAGAACAGAAAGCCAATCAGTGCATTTGTTACAAAGAGGAGAGTCATCATAGAAAGGAGACATCCATGATGCTTCTGAGGGAAGCCAAATGGTCAAGCAAGACCTGGACCCACCTAGTGCAAATGGCACTAGCAGAACTGAGAATCTCTTCTCAAGTTTCCCCAGAATTGATTCCCACAAAAGCTCAGCTGACTTTAACAATAGATAGAAACAAAAGTCAGTTTGACTGCTTCATCTTAAACACTTAGAAAAGACAGTTAAGACCAAAATACAGCCACTCCTGGGCATTTTAAATAATAATAATAATAATAATAATAATAATAAAATTTTAAGGCATGCACTTTATCTTATCCTCCCAAAATAAGTAAGACTGGAGGCTACAAAGAAGGATTCTCACACAGGAATGCCTAATACTTATAAAAAGAGACTATCAAGAAGAGCTGCCACAGGCAGAAGTTTTCAGTTTAAGACCTACAGATATTCCTAACCTACACAGGTAGGCTTGGTGTTTGCTAGTACGATTATCCAGCCCTGAGTAACAGAATTAAAGGTTTCTCTATTAGACGCAGAGGTTATACTAGTAAAAGGATTTTTACAAGATCAGATGACATTAAATTATTAAACTGTGTCTTATTGGGAGGGCCAACTGTAACACTTAAAGTTCAATATTAAGTTGACAGTTCTGATAATTGGGGATATTAAAGACTGGTGAGGGAATTTCTATACAGTGACATGTTCCAGCTGCTGCAACATTTATTCAGTACTCATGGTTTTTGTTTCACTCATAGAAGAATCCATTCACAGATGACTTTACAACCTGTTCTTCCCCAACCTGACTTCAAACCGAACTGACTTCTAAAGGGCAACTCATGTCTCTCAACTGACTTCTAATAGGCAACTCATGTCCCTCACGACGAGCCCACTCACGTCACCCTGTCTCAGGACAGAAGAAGAAAAAATTAGTGATGCCACTCTTTTTACAACAATGGAGAGAAAGATAAATAGACTATCAATATAAATAATTAATTAAGTCAGGTAAAATCAGGGAGATCGGTTTTGGGTGAGTTGTAAAAATTTGGAGACTCTTATCTGAGGGATTAAAATTTCCTCAGTGTTCTTCCCATAATCTATCAAAGATTTGAAAGGGACACAGAGAAAAGGGGGAAATTGTAGACCCAACCTGATCTTTTATTAAAATTGGGAGCCATCATGCCACAAAGCCATGAAAAGATAATTTTGGCTTTACCATAAATTACTTCAAATTCTGAACCTGCGTGGAATGCCTGCCCACGCCTTGAACTCACGCATGCCCAGCTCTCTGACCAGATAGCAGCCCTCTCTGAAACTTTAGTGACACATCATAAATATTTGCCTTCTCTGGCCAGACAACAACCCTCTCTGAGGCTCTAATGGTCCTCATGAATTCTGATGTAGGGACAGCAAAAAATTGTAAACTACCTTTAATGTGATGTTTATCAGAGTTCTGTTATCTGTAACCCCCCTTTTGTGTAACTTTCTGGGCTATAAAATTGGGCTGTAGGAAAGCTGGGGATGCTGTCTTGTTCCCACCATTTTGGGAGGGAGAGGCAGCACGGCAGGTGGAAATAATAAGCTTAATTTTATTTGATTTTAATTTGAGTCAGTGGTCTTTTCTAGCATCCTGGTCTAACAGGTAAACACTCCAAAGACGTGGAGCTCTGCCGGCCTAAAGACTTCTTGAGAAACTTCCTCTGAGGTTGGGCACTTGAAATATATGTTGTTGTAAGGAGATTTAGCTTCCTTTCTAGTGACACCATAAAAGCTGGGTCTGCATCTACGTGACCTGGAGGACATGGTTTTTTGTATTCTAATGAACATGAGGCAGCAGTGCTGAATTTTGTATTTGTAGGTAAACTGTGGCCACTTGGTGCTAAGTGTCTCCCCGTGTGAACTGTGAAGCCATTTGGTCATCCTCCACTTTTCGTGGTGTTTCTTGCTGCTGCACTGGGAGTTTGGTATTTGCTTCATGAAATACAACGAGTTCAACTGGGACCCAGTATTGGAGGGAGTTCTGTCACTTGTGGTGACAGAGAATGCACCAACCAGGCTTCTATCTCACAAAGCTTGCCCATTTGTCCATAGAAATCTGACTCTGAACTTTGCCCAGAAACCTCTCCATGTAACAAGAAGGGTCTGCTGGCTGCACCATATCAGTCACAAGCCATTTTGAAGGCAATGGAAAATCCTCCTGGCCACACCACAGATGTATTATCACACACCTGCCCACCACTGCAATAGGCCCACTACTCAGCAGGGTCCAACTTACTGGCATCTTTGTTCTACACCATTTTCATGAAACCCCGTCAATCATGGCATTCTCTTGTACACTCATGATCAGGAAAAAGACATCCAAAGGTTCTCCAGTGCCACCTGGTTAAGGGAATTTCAAAAATTTTATTGTATTTATTTAGCCATTTTTCATGGATGAAGTTGGAGGCATTGTGGGTTTCAGTTCATTCAGGAACCATTAAATGGTGAGGAAACTCATTTCAATGAAATCTCTGGAGAAATCTCACAGGCAAGTCATCCCATAGAGTGGTCAAAAGGTCACATGAAGCCAGGCCCATTGAGGTCTTCAATGTGACGTCCATGGGTGTTCTGACTGTCAACTATGGCTGCCACATCTTTCAGAATAAAATCATGTGATATCTTAGCTGAGATTCCAAGGCTCTGTGGAAAGTCACCCTTCTTTTTTGATCTCAGTTTCCAAGGGGAAATCCAATGCGTGGCCTCCTAAAATCTGAACACAGTTCATGGCAATATTTCTCTGAGATCAGTTCCAGAACTCAGACTCTAAGGGGAATCACACCAGAGTTCAAGCCCAGGTAGACCCTGTCATCACTTCCAAGCACTACACAAATGACCACAATTAAAACCAAAACACTCCCACAAGGCCCTCATCTTCTTCCATATAGACACTCATCATAACCTGTGGCTGGAGGTTTCCATGAGGGGCTCAGCCCAAGACAGTGTACAAAATAAACTCCCTTGCCCATAATTTGCCTAAAGTCAGGGTTGCCTGGACACACTTCCTGAGAACCAGGAGTGATCAAATAAGCCTGCCATAAATACTGCTCTGCTTCTCCAATTTGAGGCCTACTGACTCTCGGGTATAGACTCTTTATGTGAATTGGAATCATGAGAAAACCCAAGCACATATAGGCTATCATCTGCAGGGTTTTGAGAACTCATTTGACACAAAGGATCCCTATTTTCACTTGATGGAGGTTAGGAACGTTACAGAGGAAGGCGAGAGACTTCGTCCACAATGACTGCTTTTTTGGCCATTTTGGTTTTGGAAGCACACGTGGGAACTTTCTTTAGATCCATCAGGTGCTGAGAATCTATGCAACAGCCTTACACATGGCCAAGAGTCTGATGCAGACACATTCCTTTCCAAAGCAATTAAGCAAAGAGCAACAGGTGATGCCCATTAATTCCCCTTGAAAACCGTTTCCTTCAGGCTTCACAAAGGAGTGGCCTGAGGCAAAGACCTTTCTGACATTCAGGGCAACAGAACAATAGATAAGCAAATGGCCCATTGCAGGGTTTCTCGAATGATATCTGAGTTTTCTGAGATGATCCCATTCCCTTCAGCTATCCAGTACATGGCCATGTCACAGAGCTTGGAGGTGGTACATATCGTGGACACAAAACCCTGAACCTATTCTGGAGAGTGGCCAGAATTCAAGAAGACATACAGGAACTTAGGAAGATAGTAGTTGTTGCCCATCCATTAGGAAAGCCACAATCCATTCATAAATTGGGCAGGATGAATGCTGTGAAGTTTTCTACTAGACAGGACACATCCATTGATGCATTCTCTTTTCTAATGTCTACAACCACGGACACAGTGGGATAAACAGACATAGAAACACTCGCATTGTCAAAAGACTTACTAGAAACAGTCCACTACAAATCAAACAAACCGACTTTCTATGTATTTCTATATATTTCTATATTTCTATATATTCTCAGATCATGAGACAAAACCACAAACTCACACGCACACCCACAAAGTCAACTCCTTCCCCCAAGTAGGTCTGTGACTATCCGGAATGTCCTCTGACTGATGGGACATACTACGTTTCCCCGAAATGGGCTGTGCTATGTCACATCTGGTCTCCTTGGCCAACACCGTGAAGTTGTCAGGTGCCAGTAGTGAGACACTACCTGCTTTCTCAGGAAAGGCCCCTCTTCAGAGCTCTCCTGGAATTTGGCCATCCTCACATCAGTAGTTACACAGAAAGACCGATTCTGTCCATGGTAAATCCAAACATGTGTGGCCACTGGGACTGGGACTGGGAATGACTCTGGGTGCCTGGCTTCCTGGATCCCAAGTTCAGAGAGTTCCATCACCAAGAAAGTTATATAGGTCACTTCCTTCAGGAACTGAATGAGGTCACTGCCTTGGCAACATCTTTGTCCTAACAGTTGCTTCCAAGTGTCCCAATAGATGGAGGCTGCCCCTACTTCCTGTGACACTTTCACAAGTAAGAATGGTATATCAAACATAGGCACCCGTAAACAGCTCTCCACACAAGCCTGGTTTGGTCCATCTTCTCTACATTAAGAAGAGAGAGACTGCTTCAGACACACCCCTTCATCCTGACCTGTTTTTTTTTTTTTTTTTTTTGTCATGAAAGATGACTTTCGCTCTCTCAGGTCCTTCATAGCTTTCTATATCTTCCCCAGGGTTCACTTCTGCATGGACCTTTGAGGTTCTTAGCAGGTGGAAGATCTCTTACATTTCTATATAAGACCAATTTTGTCCTTGCTTTTCTGTAAAGTTAGGTTGAGGAAACAAAGTATGGTTAGGGTTAATAACATGATTGATTTGGGTTAAGAATCATTCTGCTGCATGAATAATGGTATTGGGAACCTGCAATATTTACAAGGATATATAGAGGTGAAATATATGTATGAAAACACAAATCTAGGTAAGATTTGAAGCCCAAAAGGGCATTGGATTTTTGATTGGGATACTTTACTCTGAATTATGTTGTGCACATGTGTCTCAGATAAATCTATACATAATGGCATAGGACCTTGTACCTTGGATAATTGAATGTTGAAGAGAACATCCAGTCAAAAAAGGATAGTTGGTAGGATTAGGAAGATACTTGATAGGATTAGAAAAAAGAGTCAGTATAGGATTTGGACAAAAAGTTCTTTAGCAATAGGGTTTCAGGTAGACAGAAAATGTAAATGTCAGCACATTTGAAGAGTCAGTCACAATGATGAACTGGGGAAAATATGTAGGAAAGCAGATATCATTAGAGACATTAGGAAATCAGGCAAATGATGAAGTGATTGATAGGATTAGACATTTTCAACAGGCTTGAGGTTGAATACATAATCTTAGGAAGAAACAAATATGTAGTCACCAATAGGATTGACATTTGAGAGCATTAGGCAACATGGACATGGGTGATTTTCATAATCCATACTCACATTCCATTTAGGCTTTGGTACAATTGTAAGTGTGACTTTGCATTTTGTGGCCAGAATATTACTGTGATAAAATGTATATGTAGATCAGGTGACATGAGTATTTCTTGCACCATTTCTGGGAGCAATATTTAGAAGAGATATAAATTAGTATTGGGGGCACAAATAGGTATACCATGTGTGAATATATAATATAACTGATTCCAACTTTAGAAATTGGAATAAATTGATATCTGAAAATACACAGTAAATGTTATATTGATATACATACATTCATTCCAACAAGTTATACATCTAATGGTAATATTAGGGTTGTGGTTTATCATAAAGTGTGTGAGTTTTGCTTCAAAATTGATTATGGAAATCGAAAATAATGTGTTTGGAAAGAAGTCTCATGAAATGACCAGTCAAAAGCAAGGAGGAATACATGTGTACTGAAGCAGGAAGTGATTGAATGTGTTTCAAATGTCTTTAAATTTGTGAACTTATGGATGAAATGTTTATACTATGATGTACAAAAACTGAAGAAATAGTAATGTACCAGTGTTAAATAAAATGAACGTCAAAATACACATCATGCCCCATTGGAATCTACATGCATTGATGTTAAATTGGGTCAGTTACTGTAGAAATATAAGGATTTGTTTGCACCATTCAGTGAAGTGAGTTTTCAGTACTAGAAAACAAATATGTATTTCAGGTGGATGAATATTTCTGAAAATAATCGTATGAAAATTTGATTATAAAACCACATACATGAGCATGAGTGAATTATTAAGGGAGTGTATAATAAGACACATATATTTTATATTTGGAAAAAAAAAAAAATATATATATATATATATATATATATATATATATATATATATATATATATATATATCACACAGAGAAACATTAGGAAGTAGCAATATATATGCCAATCAAAATTCATCGTGAAATATATATCATCCACCGATCCAAAAATATTAATTTTACTGAACATGGATTTATGTATAATGTTGTTCAACTAAAAATCTCACTCATAGTTTGAATATTCAGTTCCAAAAGCGTTTAGGAGGGGTGATCTCTTCTCATACTTTGTTTCTGCCAAGTTAGCCACCTCACAAAAATGTACGTGTGATACCAGGTATGATTTTATATGTGCATATAACAATACATGTGCTGAATTGGCTACAGAAAAAAGGAGACAGAAATTCACATATGTGTTAACTTTAAAAACACATGGAGTACTATTTCAACAAACAATTGACAAGATTTATAACTCCTACACTATATCATGCAAAAGGCAAGACCAACTATACACCATGCCTCCTCTGAACTGCTTGTATTAATATTATGTTTGGGTTATTTGTCTCCATCATATTAGGATTAGTAGTCAGAGTCTATTAGGGTATGGGTTACTGACAGGGATTCAGTATTTCGAATGGAAAATTGGAAAATGAATCCAATGTGTATGTAAATATGTGCTACACAAAAATCTTCCCACTCTCATCCAGAACAATACCTTGACAACACCTTCACCCCATGTAAGACACAATTAGAGGAGAAGAGTTAGAAAATCCATGAATACATATCTGGAATGGAATGCGATCAGGAGTTCACAACCTTGGAAGTGTTAGAGGAGTTTCCAAAAGTAAGGGACAGGGTAAACACTTCAAAAACATGGAGGTCTGTTGTCCTAGAGACTTCTTGAGATACTGCCTGTGAGGTTGGGCACTTGAAATATATATTGTTGTCACGTGCTTTAGCTTCCTTTCTAGTGAAACCATCAACCTGGGTCTGCATCTATGTGACCTGGAGGACATGGTTTCTTATTTTCCATCCGTGGGTGGGCCCCTTGCTTAAGAGCTCTGGCTACTGGACAAATTTTACACAAAGAAGCCTCTAATCTGACTTTTGGGGCCCCTTGAACTATCTACTCCCCACATCACTTGAAAGATCTTTTACCTTAAAAGGGCCTTCAAACCCTCCCTACATCCAGAGTTCTGTCGCTCCTCACTTCCTTTCTGGAAAACCCTAATATTATTTTCCTCCCCTGCTCTGCACTGAACCCTGCCTTACTTCTCCCAATGACTCCCATGTCTCACACACCAACTCATAATTGCTTGGAAAACTTAGATGATTTCCTCCCCTGTCATTCTTCCATTTCTGAGAGACCACTCACCAAGCCTGACCTTATCTGGTTTACTGACAGCAGTTCCTTTAGGCAGAATGGAACTCATTACTCTGGATACGCTGTATTTTCAGCCACTGAGATTATAGAGGCCAAAGTTTTGCCTTCAGGAACTACAGACCAGCAGGCTGATTTTATAGCATCCACTCGTGCCTGCCTTCTAGCACAAGGCAAATCCCTCACCCTCTAAACTGATTCAAAATATGTCTTCCATATCTTATTATCCCATGCTGCAATTTGAAAGAAGCGAGGCCTACTTACCACCAAAGGTAATGCGATCACTAATTCAGCTCTTATAACCAATTTGATAGAGGCCTCCCACTTACCCACCCAGTTGGGAGATGTCCATTGTAGGTCCCATCAGAAGGACGGCTCTCTTATCACTGAGGGCAATGCCAAAGCTGACCAGGTGGCACGAATGGCTGCTACCACTTCCAATCATGGCCCCCATGGTGGACATATAATGGCCACTTTAGACAGCTCATCTGAAGCCCCTACTTCTTTCAGTAAGAACAAGCATCTTTTCAAGTTGCTTCATACTCTATTCCTTTCCAATTCTCAGTCTTTGACCCTCTTTTTACAGAGTTTCTTCTTCCTCACTCCCTCTGACAAGCCATGCTACAGAATATAGCCTCTAATTGTCAGATCTGTCAGCGGACCAACCCTCATACTCCTTTAAGGCCCAAACGTTTCCCTTCCCAACAAGCCCGGGGACACATTCCCTCTGCTGACTGGCAGGTAGACTTCACCAACATGCCCACAGTATGGCACAGTAAATACCTCCTTGTCTTTGTGGACACTTTCTCTGGTTTGGTTGAGGCATTTCCCACTTCCAATAAAAAGGCTTCCACTTTAGCTTCAATCTTACTGACAGACATCATCCCCAGGTTTGGTATGCCCACTTCCCTACAATATGACAATGGCCCTGAGTTTACTTCTAGGATCACACAAAAGGTCTCTCAAGCCCTCTCCTTCAAGTGGCATTTCAACTGTCCATATTTCCCCCAGGCTTCAGGGAATGTGGAAAGGGTAAATCGTACTCTAAAGGAAGTCCTTACCAAATTGACAATGGAATTAAACATAGACTGGGTCAAACTCCTTCCCTTGGCTTTGCTTCGAATCAGAGCTCTCCCTAAGAAACCATCTTTACTGTCTCCTTTTGAGATAATGTATGAAAGACATCTTATAATCCCTGTGTTGGTCATTTCACAAGGACCTCTCACCCGAGATTTGTCTTTGCCTCTCTTGCTTCATCTCCGCTCGGAACTTTGGAAATATCAGGACTGGCTTCTTCCGGACCCAGTCTCCTCTCCAAACACTCCTCCCTTAACTCCTGTTAGTCTAGTCAATTATAATACCCCAGAGGAGAAAGGGACTCTTGCCCCAAAATGGGAAGGCCCCTATCCTGTCATTCTCTTTACCCTTACCGCCGCCAAACTCTCCTTACCAGACAACCGTCTCACTCCCTGGAATCACATGTCTAGGTTGAAGCCACATCACCAGGAGGCCCCACATGCTGACGACAGGGCCACCCCAGAGGAACTCCAAGAATCACCTCCTGAACCTCCCCTTTACTCCTGCTCTCGACACCCATCTCACCCATTTAAGTTGCGGCTCACACGGTTTTCCTTGCAGCCCAATTCCTCTTAAAGAAGGCACAATGAGCTCTCCCAACACCCTAGTCTTCTCTAACTGCTTGTTTTTTGTGCTCTGCTTATTTTCTGTGCTCTGTCAGGACTGGTCTTTACCCTCCTCACCTACCATGCATTTATTCACTCTTCGGGAACGATACTCAGAACATGGCATGCAGAAGGTCCGCGGAGTGGATGCAACTACTTGCTTCATCCACAACTGCACCTCTATTTCCCTAAAATTGTCACCTTCAAGGACCTTCGTCCCTGGTAGCTGGAACTGGCTTTTCATTTGCTTCCTTTTTGATCAAACAAAAGATTATTGTCATTGGTGGCCTGAGATATATAATGGGTGCCCCTATTGGTCATGCAGGTTCCATGATGAACGTGGTAGCTATTCTTACCACTCACTCGGTTACCCTGAAGGGTGGACTTCTAGTTACATAAAGTGGCATAAAGGCTCTTCATCCAATAACAATGGATGGTATACTTTAGATAAACCTGACCCCAAGGCCAAACGTTGGGGCTATGTTGAGTTTGCTGTCTATGCTCAGACAACCTCAGTCAGACCCACAGGGTGGATGACTATTGGCCGCACCCTGATTACGCCACCTAAGGCAACCATCCAGGTAGACGAACACATTAAGGACTCAGAATCAAAACTTCGAGATCGTATCCATACCTCATCCAAAGAGGATTCAGAGCCTTCAACCCCCTCAGGTCCCCCTCCCACATGGCTCAATTTGCTACACCAAACGTTTTGATTATTAAACTCCACCCGTCTTTCTTTGCCTACTTCTCAGTGCTTTCTCTGTGCTTCACTTAGTCGTCCACTTCTAGCAGCAGTCCCATTAGCGGCAGAAAATATTCCAGCAAAACCCTACAATTTCTCTAAAAAGGACAACCCCTACATGTGACACGTATCCCACTTTGGGAAAGTTATTCCACCAATACTTTATTTCCTTTCATCTGTTTCCACCTGCCAATAATGAATCCTTTACCCGTTTGTTCCTTGAGCTACAACACCCCATAGAGCCCTGTGTTTAGGCAACCTGAACATTTCCTCTGGTGTAATGGGTCTTTAAGTACCTCAACGATCAATGTCTCTGGCACCTGTTTCTTGGTTACTGTAGTTCCTCAGCTATCTTTGTATACTCCCACCGAATTCCGACAGTTGGCCCTACCTTCCCGCACCCGTAGGGTAGTCTTTCTGCCAGTTCTGGTAGGCCTCATTTTAACAACCTCAGTGACGAGTCTCGGACTCTCTGGTGGAGCTATAGGTCATGCTCTATGGGCATCCAATGACCTTCAACAAAAACTGCAGGAAACACTCAATACCATGGCTGAGTCTCTGGGTTCCTTGCAGCGGCAGGTTACATCATTGGCACAAGTGGCTTTACAGAAGCAAAGGGCAATTGATCTTCTCACTGCAGAAAAAGGGGTTACATGCCTATTCCTCAGAGAGGAATTTTGCTATTATGTTAATGAATCTGGGCTAATAAAAAAAATGTTGTTAAATTGCAGGAATTATCGACCGAATTTCTCAAACATACCTCCTCCAATCCCATCATGGGGTTCTTCCAATCCTATCTTGCCATGTACTTACTACATATCTTGGGGCCCCTTATTGGGATGCTCCTTTTTTTGTGCTCTCTTGCCCTGCAAAATGAAGTGCCTTCAAACCCAACTGCAAAAAATTCCTAATCAAACTTTCAACCAGCTTTTGCTTAGGCACTACCAGCCTCTGATGACCGATGAACCCCCAACATCTCCAAGAGAACAGTAACTCAGTGATGAAGCTCACTACCAGGCATGATGGAATGCAATGGGTATCAGACAGCGGGAGACAACGAGCTCTGAGAACCTCTTAATCTGCCATCCTGGATTCATGAGTCTTTACCACCTTCTAAGATTTCTCATGGCCCTTGGCCTCTTCTATGTCAGTCCCCCAACATGGAACTTCTGCCAAAAAATGACATTTCCTTTAATTTTTATCTTCATTCTGTATTTATTTGCTCTGATCTTCTTCAGGTGCTGGTGACGCCATGTCCAGGCAACGCTTCCAGTATTTCCTAGAGTCTCTGTTACAGGACCAGTGGCTGATACCAACAATCTCTTCCATCCAGGACTAGTTCCATGCCATCGACAACTTTGGCTTCAGGGAACATTCATTGACTTCACCCCTACGAAAGTAGCTGTCTATAGCCACTGGGTTTTATTTCTGGCTGCCATGATAATCCCAAACCTGCTCCCTGAGCATTCCTCTACTTCTCTTTCTAGGCCCCACACCACCCCCACACAGCAGGAAGCAGCCGGATCTGACAAATGACGCCCCACTTCCTAAGAAAACAAAAAAGGTGGAATGTTGGGAAAAGAATAAATGGCAGCCATACCCCAGAGAAAAACCTCAACATGGTGCCTAAGGACTTCTTCTTCCTACCTTCTTCATTTCTGCAGTGGCGCAAAAAGTTCCCACCCTTGTGAACTCTCACGTCAGCGCCAATTTCAAATCTCACTTGTGGGGAACCTTAGCAACAATGAGAACTAATTCCTGGGCTCTGGAGCTGATATCTGAAAGAACTTGCCAATAAACGGGTTGCTGCCATTTATCTAAGCCCTACCATCTCCCCCTTAGTTCTATATAAGCACACAGCTTTGAGCAATAAAATTGGAATTCTCCCGGTGAAGTGTCATTGCGTGGGGAATTATTTCACTCATGATCAGCAAAAGGATATCCAAAGGTTCTCCAGTGCCACCTGGTCATGGGAATTTCAGAAATTTGATGGTATTTATTTAGCCATTTTTGAAGGATGAAGTTGGAGTCACTGTACTTTTCAATTAATGCAGGAACCATTATGTGGTGAGGAAGCTCATTTAAACTAAAACTCTGGAGAAATCTCACAGGCAAGGCTTCCCAAAGAGTGGCCAAAAGGTCACATGAAGCCAGGATCATTGAGGTCTACAATATGAGTTCCATATGTGTTTAGACTCTCAACTATGGCTGCCAAGTCTTTCAGAATAAAATCATGTGATATCCTGGCTGAGATTCTCACTGCACTGTGGAAAGACACCCTGGCACTCGATCTCAGTTTTCAAGGGAGGCTTCTCATGCGTGGCCTCCTAAAATCCCAACACATTTCATGGCAATACTTCTTTGAGGTAAATTCCAGAACTCAGTCTCTAAGAGGAATCATGCCAGAGTTCAAGCCCAGGTGGATCCAGTTATCTCTTCCAACCGCCAAACAAATGACCACAATTAAAACCAAACACTCCCACATGGCCCTCATCTTCTTCCATATAGACACTTATCATAACCTCTGGCTGGAGTTTTTCATGAGGGGTGTAGCCCAAGACAGTGTCAAAAATAAGCTCTTTTGCCCCTCATTTGACTAAAGTCAAGGTGGCCTGGACACCCATCCGGTGAACCAGGAGTGATCAGATAGGCTAGCTGTTAATACTGCTCTGCATCTCCAATTTGAGGCCTACTGACTGTCAGGTATAGATTCTTTATATGATTTGGAGCCATGAGAAAACCCAAAAACCTATGGGCTAGCCTCTGCAGGGCTGTGCATAACTCATTTGACCCAAAGGATCCGTATTCTCACTTGATGGTGGTCAGGAACCTTACAAATGAATGCGAGAGACTTCATTCACAATAATTGCTCTTTTGGCCATTTTGGTTTTGGATGCACACATGGGATCTCTCTTTATATCCATCAGGTGCTGAGAATCTAAGCCACAACCTCACACAGGGCCTAGAGGCTGATTTAGACACATCCCTTTCCAAAGCAATTAAGCAAAGAGCCACAGGTGGTGCCCATTCATTTTCATTTGAAAACTGTTTTCTTCAGGCTTCACAAAGGGGTGGCCTGAGGCAAAGACCTTCCTGACATTCAGGGAAACAGAACAATTGATAAGCAAAAGGCCGAAAGCATGGTTTCTCAACTGAGACTTTCTTGGTCACACTGATATCTGTGTTTTCTGAGATGCTCGCCATTCCCTTCAGCTATCCAGGACATGGCAATGTCACAGAGCTTGGAGGTGGTACATATTTTGGACACAAAACCATGAGACTATTGTGGAGAGTGGTGAGAATTCTGGAAGAAACAGGAACTTAGGAAGGTAGCAGGTGTTGCCCATGGATAAGGCAAGCTGCAGTCCATTCATAAATTGGGCAGGATGAATGCCGGGAATCTTTCTACTATACAGGACATATCTATTGTTGCATTCTATTTTCTAATGTCTACAACCACGGACACAGTGGGATACACAGACATAGAAACACTTGCCTTGTCCAACGACTTACTAGAAGAAGACCACTCCAAATCAAACAAACCGTCTTTCCTACCTATTCTCAGATCATGAGACAAAACCACAAAATCACACCCACACCCACAAAGACACCTCCTTCCCCCATGTAACTCTGTGACTATCCGGAGTTTCCTCTCAGTGGTGGGCCATACTATGTTCCCCCAAAATGGCCTGTCCTATCTCAGATCTGGTCTCCTTGCCCAACTCTGTGAAGTTGTCAGGAGCCTGCGGTGAACCACTACCTACTTTCTCAGGAAAGGCCCCTATTCAGAGCTCTCCTGGTATTTGGCCATCCTCACATATGTAGGTACCAAGAAAGACTGACACTCTCCTTGGTAAATTCAAACAAGTGAGCCTACTGGGTCTGGGACTGGACTGGCTCCGGGTGCCTGGCTTCCTGGATCCCAAGTTAAGAGAGTTCCATCACCAAGGAAGTGAGGTAGATCACTTCTTCAGGAACTGAATGAGGTCATTGCCTTGACAACCACTTTGTCCTAACAGTTGCTTTCAAGAGTCCCATGAGATGGAGGCTGCCCCTACTTCCTGTGACACTTTCACAAGTTAGAATGGTATATAAACCATGGGCACCCGGGAACAGCTCTCCACCTAGCACTGTTTTGGTCCATCTTCTCTACATTAAGAAGAGAGAGGCTGATTCATACACATCCCTTCATGCTGACAAGGTTGTTTGCCATAGAAGATGACTTTTCTCTCTCAGGTCTTTCGTAGCTGCCTACATCTTCTCAAGGGATCATTTCTGCATGGACCTTTGATGTTCTCAACAGCTGGAACATGCCCTACATTCCTGTATTTTAAGAGCAACCCTGTCCCTGCTGTTCTGTAAAGTTCGATTGAGAGAACAATGTATGGTTTTGGGTTAGTAACATGTTCAATTTGGGGTTAGGAATCCTTCTGCATGATGAATAATGGTATTGGGAAACTATGATATTTACAAGAATATATAGGTGAAATATAAGTATAAAAACAGAAATCTATGGAAGATATGAAGTCCAGAAGGGCATTGGGCCCTTAATTGGTACACTTAGCTTTGAATTATTTAAGGGAAATTGCTTGGAAATGAAAGGAGACCCTCAGATAAATCTATATACAATGGCATAGGAGCTTGTACCTTAGATGATTGAATGTCGAAGAGAACATCCACTCAAAAAGGTATAGTCGGTAGGATTAGGAAGATAGTCAGTAGGTTTACAAAGAAGAGTGAGAATAGGATTTAGACCAAAAGTTCTTAAGCAATAGGGTTTCAGGTAGACAGTGAATGTAAATGTCAGCACAAGTGAAGAGTCAGTCACAATGATGAACAGGGGAAAATATGTAGGAAAATAGATATAAATAGAGACATTACTAAATCAGGCAAAGTATAAAGTGAGTGATAGGATTAGACATTTTCAACAGGCTTGAGGTTGAATATATAATCTTAGGAAGAAACAAAAATGTAGTCACCAATAAGATTGACATTTGAGAGCATTAGGCCACCTGGACATGGAAGGTTTTAGTAATCCATGCTCACTTTCCATTTAGGCTTTGGTACAAACTTAAGGGTGATCTTTGATTTTTTTGTCCAGAATATTACTGTGATAAAATGTATATATAGATCAGGTGACATGAGTATTTCTTCCACCATTTTTTGAGGAATATTTTGAAATCGTATAAATTAGTATTGAGGGTAAAAATAGGTGTACCCTGTGTCTATGAATATAGAGATAATGCATGAATAGATCATACAGTTAATAAATAATATAACTGGTTCCCCTTTAAATAATGTATTGAATTGATATCTGAAAATATATAAGAAATCATATATTTTTTTAATTAATTTTTATTGTAGGTTGTTCAAAACATTACATAGTTCTTGATATATCATATTTCACACTTTGATTCAAGTGGGATATGATCTCCCATTTTTACCCCATATACAGACTGCAGAATCACATCAGTTGCAGAACCATTGATTTACATATTGCCATTCTGGTGTCTGTTGTATTCTGCTGCCTTTTCTATCCTCTACTATCCCCCCTCCCCCCTCCCCTCCCCTCTTCTCTCTCTACCCCCTCTACTGTAGTTCATTTCTTCCCCTTATATTTTCCTCCTTTCCCCTCACATCCTCTTGTATGTAATTTTGTATACCCCTAAGGGTCTCCTTCCATTTACATGCAATTTCCCTTCTCTCTCCCTTTCCCTCCCACCTCTCATCCCTCTTTAATGTTAATCTTCTTCTCATGCTCTTCGTCCCTACTCTGTTCTTAGTTACTCTCCTTATATCAAAGAAGACATTTGGCATTTGTTTTTAAGGGATTGGCTAGCTTCACTTAGCATAATCTGCTCTAATGCCATCCATTTCCCTCCAAATTCTATGATTTTGTCATTTCTTAATGCAGAGTAATACTCCATTGTGTATAAATGCCACATTTTTTTTTATCCATTCGTCTATTGAAGGGCATCTAGGTTGGTTCCACAGTCTTGCTATTGTGAATTGTGCTGCTATGAACATGGATGTAGCAGTGTCCCTATAGTGTGCTCTTTTTAGGTCTTTAGGGAATAGACCGAGTAGGGGAATAGCTGGATCAAATGGTGGTTCCATTCCGAGCTTTCCAAGAAATCTCCATACTGCTTTCCAAATTGGCCGCACCAATTTGCAGTCCCACCAGCAATGTACAAGAGTACTCTTTTCCCCACATCGTCGCCAGCACTTGATGCTGTTTGACTTCCTAATGGCTGCCAATCTTACTGGAGTGAGATGGTATCTTAGGGTGGTTTTTATTTGCATTTCTCTGACTGCTAGAGATGGTGAGCATTTTTTCATATACTTGTTGATTGATTGTATGTCCTCCTCTGAGAAATTTCTGTTCAGGTCCTAGGCCCATTTGTTGATTGGGTTATTCGTTATCTCATTGTCTAATTTTTTTAGTTCTTTGTATATTCTGGATATTATGGCTCTGTCTGAAGTGTGAGGAGTAAAGATTTGTTCCCAGGACGTAGGCTCCCTATTTACCTCTCTTATTGTTTCTTTTGCTGAGAAAAAACTTTTTAGTTTGAGTAAGTCCCATTTGTTGATTCTAGTTATTAACTGTTGTGCTATGGGTGTCCTATTGAGGAATTTGGAGCCCGACCCCACAGTATGTAGATCATAGCCAACTTTTTCTTCTATCAAATGCCATGTCTCTGATTTGATATCAAGTTCCTTGATCCACTTTGAGTTAAATTTTGTGCATGGCGAGAGAAAGGGATTCAGTTTCATTTTGTTGCAAATGGATTCCCAGTTTTCCCAACACCATTTGTTGAAGATGCTATCCTTCTTCCATTGCATGCTTTTAGCCACTTTATCGAATATAAGATAGTTGTAGTTTTGTGGATTGGCTTCTGTGTCCTCTATTCTGTACCATTGGTCCACCCGCCGGTTTTGTTACCAGTACCATGGTGTTTTTGTTACTATTGCTCTGTAGTATAGTTTGAAGTCTGGTATAGATATCCCGCCTGATTCACACTTCCTGCTTAGCATTGTTTTTGCTATTCTGGGTCTTTTATTTTTCCATATGAATTTCATGATTGCTTTCTCTATTTCTACAAGAAATGCCGTTGGGATTTTGATTGGCATTGGATTAAACCTATAGAGAACTTTTGGTAATATCGCCATTTTGATGTTGTTACTTCTACCTATCCATGAACAGGGTATATTTTTCCATCTTCTAAGATCTTCTTCTATTTCTTTCTTTAGGGTTCTGTAGTTTTCATTGTATAAGTCTTTCACCTCTTTTGTTAAGTTGATTCCCAAGTATTTTACTTTTATTGAGGATATTGTGAATGGGGTGGTTGTCCTCATTTCCATTTCAGAGGATTTGTCGCTGATATACAGGAATGCCTTTGATTTATGCGTGTTGATTTTATAGCCTGCCACTTTGCTGAATTCATTTATTAGCTCTAATAGTTTCTTTGTAGACCCTTTTGGGTCTGCTAGGTATCGAATCATGTCATCTGCAAATAGTGATAATTTGAGTTCTTCTTTTCTATTTTTATGCCTTTATTTTCTTTCGTCTGTCTAATTGCTCTGGCCAGTGATTCGAGAACTATGTTGAACAGAAGTGGTGAGAGAGGGCATCCCTGTCTTGTTCCAGATTTTAGAGGGAATGCCTTCAGTTTTTCTCCATTCAGAATGATGCTAGCCTGAGGCTTAGCATAGATTGCTTTTACAATATTGAGGTATGTTCCTGTTATCCCTAGTTTTTCTAGAGTTTTGAATATAAAGGGATGCTCTACTTTGTCGAATGCTTTTTCCGCATCTATCGAGATGATCATATGGTTCTTATTTTTAAGCCTATTGATGTGGTGAATAACATTTATTGATTTCCGTATATTGAACCAACCTTGCATCCCAGGGATAAATCCTACCAGATCATATTGCACAATTTTTTTGATATGTTTTTGTATCCGGTTCGCCAGAAGTTTATTGAGGATTTTTTCATCTAGGTTCATTAGAGATATTGGTCTGTAGTTTTCTTTCTTTGAAGTGTCTTTGTCTGATTTAGGAATCAGGGTGATGTTGGCCTCATAGAATGAATTTGGAAGTTCTCCCTCTTTTTCTATTTCCTGAAATAGCTTGAAAAGTATTGGTATTAGTTCCTCTTTAAAGGTTTTGTAAAACTCTGCTGTATACCCATCCGGTCCTGGGCTTTTCTTAGTTGGTAGTCTTTTGATGGTATCTTCTATTTCCTCAATTGATATTGGTCTGTTTAGGTTGTCAATATCCTCCTGACTCAATCTGGGAAAATCATATAAGTTAAGAAATTAATCGATGCCTTCACTATCTTCTATTTTGTTGGAGTATAAGGATTCAAAATAATTTCTGATAATCTTCTGTATTTCTGAAGTGTCTGTTGTGATATTGCCTTTTTCATCCCGTATGCTGGTAATATGAGTTCTCTCTCTTCTTCTCTTCGTTAGCGTGGCTAAGGGTCTGTCGATTTTTTTTATTTTTTCAAAGAACCAACTTTTAGTTTTGTCAATTTTTTCTATTGTTTCTTTCGTTTCGATTTCATTAATTTCAGCTCTGATTTTAATTATTTCTTGTCTTCTACTTCTTTTGCTGTTGTTTTTCTCTTCTTTTTCTAGGATTTTGAGTTGAAGTATTAGATCATTTATTTGTTGGTTTTTTCTTTTTTTAAGGAATGAACTCCAAGCAATAAATTTTCCTCTTAGAACTGCTTTCAATGTGTCCCATAGATTCCAATATGTTGTGTCTGTGTTTTCAATTATCTTTAAGAATTTTTTAATTTCCTCCTTGATGTCTTCTATAACCCATTGATCATTCAGTAACCTATTGTTCATTCTCCAAGTGATGCATGATTTTTCCTTACTTCTTTTATCGTTAATTTTCAATTTCATTCCATTATGATCAGATAAGATGCATAGTATTATCTCTACTCCTTTATATTGTCTAAGAGTTGCCCTGTGACATAATATATGATCTATTTTTGAGAAGGATCCATGTGCTGCTGAGAAAAAAGTGTAACTGCTTGATGTTGGGTGGTATATTCTATATATGTCAATTAAGTCTAGGTTATTAATTGTGTTATTGAGCTCTATAGTTTCCTTATTCAACTTTTGTTTGGAAGATCTGTCCAGTGGTGAGAGAGGTGTGTTGAAGTCTCCCATGATTATTGTATGGTGGTCTATTAGACTCTTGAACTTGAGAAGTGTTTGTTTGATGAACATAGCTGCACCATTGTTTGGGGCATATATATTTATGATTGTTATGTCTTGTTGGTGTATGGTTCCCTTGAGAAGTATGTAGTGTCCAACTTCATCCCTTTTGATTAACTTTGGCTTGAAATCTATTTTATTTGATATGAATATGGACACTCCTGCTTGTTTCCGAAGTCCATATGAGTGATATGATTTTTCCCAACCTTTCACCTTCAGTCTAAGTATGTCTTTTCCTATCAAATGCGTCTCCTGAAGGCAGCATATTGTTGGGTCTTGTTTTGTGATCCATTCTACTAGCCTGTGTCTCTTAATTGGTGAGTTTAAGCCATTAACATTTAGGGTTATTATTGAGATATGGGTGTTCTTCCAGCCATATTGGTTTATTTATGTTACTAATCATGGTTTGTTTTCCTCTTTGATTATTCCCCGCCCTTCACTGTACTACCTCCCGCTGTTGGTTTTCATTGACATTTTCCATTTCCTCTTCCTGTAATATTTTGCCGAGGATGTTTTGAAGAGATGGTTTTCTAGCTGCAAATTCTTTTAACTTTTGTTTATCATGAAAGGTTTTAATTTCATCTTCCATCCTGAAGCTTAATTTCACGGGATACACAATTCTTGGTTGGAACCCATTTTCTTTTAGTGTATGAAATATGTTATTCCAGGATCTTCTAGCTTTCAGAGTCTGTGTTAAAAGATCAGCTGTTATCCTGATTGGTTTACCCCTAAATGTAATCTGCTTCCTTTCTCTTGTAGCTTTTAAAATTCTCTCCTTATTCTGTATGTTGGGCATCTTCATTATAATGTGTCTAGGTGTGGATCTCTTATGATTTTTCACATTCAGCGTCCTGTAGGCTTCTAGGATTTGGGATTCTGTCTCATTCTTCAAGTCTGGGAAGTTTTCTCGTATTATTTCGTTGAATAGATTGCTCATTCCTTTGGTTTGGACCTCAATAACTTCCTGTATCCCAATGACTCTTAAGTTTGGTCTCTTTATGTTATCCCATATTTCTTGAATGTTCTGCTCATGGTTTCTTAACAGCTTTGCTGAGCTGTCTATGTTCTTCTCCAGTTGAAATACTTTGTCTTCATTGTCTGATGTTCTATCTTCTAAGTGTTCTACTCTGTTGGTAGTATTCTCAATTGAGTTTTTAAGTTGGTTTATTGTTTCCTGCATTTCCAGGATTTCTGTTTGTTTGTTTTTTATAACCTCTATCTCCCTGAATAATTGATCTTTTGCTTCTTGGATTTGTTTATGTAATTCATTGTCGAAGTGGTCGGAGTTGTCTTTCATTGTCTGATTTTGCTGTCTAATGTCTTCCTTGAGACTCCAGATCATCTGAAGCATGTATATCCTGAATTCTTTATCTGACATTCCATCTGCTGCAGATATTACCTCTTCTAAAGTTGAATTGACCTGCATTGCTTGTGGTCCTTTTTTTCCTTGTCTTTTCATACTGATCGCGTTTCTTTCTGCTTGGTGAAACTGTTGTGTTATTGATTTTTCCCCCTATATATTTATATTGCTTTTGTATAGCTGCATCGTCTCCCTTGCAGGCTTTGGCGGTGGTTCTGCCCCTCCTTCAATTGAGGCAATGTGCCTACCACGCCGGGAGGCCGCTGTGCCTGTACTTTCGATGGGCCTGTTTATTCGGTGGTCACAGGTCCGCCTATCTTGCAGGAGTGAGCAGCGGTTTTGCCCCTCCGCTGGCCACTAGGCCTGTTCTGTCTGTCGGTTGCAGGTCTGTCTACCTAAAAGGCGCTGGTGGCGGCTCTGCCCCTCCCCCAACTGGGGTGATGTATCTGGCGGGCCACTGGGCCTGTTTTGTCGGTGGTCACGGTTCCGCCTACATTGCACGTGCGTGGAGCAGCTGTGTCCCTCTGAGAGTTGCTGAGCCTGACCTGCCGGTGGATGGCAAGTGTGCCTACCTTGCAGGCGCAGGGGTGGCTCTGCCGCTCCGCGGGTCACTGGGCCTGATCTGCTGGTGAGTTGCAGGTCTGCCTAACTTGCAGGTGCCCGGCGGCTCTGCCCCTCCCCCAACCGGGGCGGGGCGATGTGTCTGGCCGGCCGCTGGGCCTGTTCCGTTGGTGGTCACGGTTCAGCCTACCTAGCAGGCACGTGGGGCAGCTGTGTCCCTCCGCAGGTTTTTGGGCCTGACCTGTCGGTGGGTCGCAGGTCTGCCTACCTTGTAGGCTCGGGGGGTGGCTCTGCCGCTCTGTGGATTGCTGTGCCAGTTCTGCTGGTGGGTCGCGGGTCCGCCTACCTTGCAGGCACCCGGCGGCTCTGCCCCTCCCCCAACCGGAGCTATGTGTCTGGCGGTCCACTGGGCCTCTTTTGTCGGTGGTCACGGTTCCGCCTACCCTGCACGCGCGTGGAGCAGCTGTGTCTCTCTGAGAGTTGCTGGGCCTGACCTGTCGGTGGGTGGCAAGTGCGCCTACCTTGCAGGCCCGGGGGTGGCTCTGCCGCTCCGCGGGTTGCTGGGCCTGATATGCTGGTGAGATGCAGGTCTGCCTAACTTGCAGGCGCCCGGCGGCTCTGCCCCTCCCCCAACCGGGGTGGGGCAATGTGTCTGGCCGGCCTCTGAGCCTGTTCTGTTGGTGGTCAGGGTTCTGCCTACCTAGCAGGCTCGTGGGGCAGCTGTTCCCCTCCGCAGTTTCTTGGGCCTGACCTGCCGGTGGGTGGCAAGTGCACCTATCTTGCAGGCCCGGGGGTGGCTCTGCCGCTCCACAGTTGCTGGGCCTGATCTGCTGGTGAGTCGCAGGTCTGCCTACCTTGCAGGCGCCCGGCTGCTCTGCCCCTCCCCCAACCGGGGCGGGGCAATGTATCTGGCCGGCCTCTGGGCCTGTTCTCTCGGTGGTCAGGGTTCTGCCTACCTAGCAGGCTCGTGGGGCAGCTGTGCCCCTCCGCAGTTTGTTGGGCCTGACCTGCCGGTGGGTGGCAAGTGTGCCTACCTTGCAGGCCCGGGGGTGGCTCTGCCGCTCCGCGGTTGCTGGGCCTGATCTGCTGGTGATTCGCAGGTATGCCTAACTTGCAGGCGCCCGGCGGCTCTGCCCCTCCCCCAACCTGGGCGGGGCGATGTGTCTGGCCGGCCGCTGGGCCTGTTCTTTTGGTGGTCACGGTTCAGCCTACCTAGCAGGCATGTGGGGCAGCTGTGCCCCTCCGCAGGTTTTTCGGCATGACCTGCCGGTAGGTCACAGGTCTGCCTACCTTGTAGGCTCGGGGGATGGCTATGCCGCTCTGTGGATTGCTGTGCCTTTTCTGCTGGTGGGTTGCGGGTCCGCCTACCTTGCAGGCGCCCGGTGGCTCTGCCCCTCCCCCAACCGGAGGGATGTGTCTGGCGGTTCACTGGGCCTGTTTTGTCGGTGTACACAGTTCCGCGTATCTTGCACACGCGTGGAGCAGCTGTTTCATTAGTGCCTGGGCACACTCTTCTTGTTGGCCTCCCTCAGGCCCTAAGTTTGTAGAGCTTGGGGCTGAGAACCCCGAGCCAATTTGCTTACCTTCTGGTAGCCACGCCCCCGTATCTGGTGCAAGAGACCTCAGTTGTCAGCACTGGTGGGAGCGGTAGCCGTGAGTCCCACGCCGAGGCGAGTCGGTGCAAGAGACCTCAGTTGTCAGCACTGGTGGGAGCGGTAGCTGGGAGACCCGCGCCGCGCAGCTCCCGCCGGCTCCTGTGCCAGTGCTGCCTCCGGGTTTTCTTGACTACCACCCGGCAGGTCGCTGGACCTGTTCCGGGCCTGGGCGGCGGCTCTGTTCGGCCCCTCTGGCCTCCACAGTATTCAGCAGGACCCGGACCGAGAAACAGTTTCCGCGCGTTCTTTGTCACCGGGCCAAAACAGTTCCGGGAGCCAGAATTCGGCCTCTCCGGACTTGGTGCATGCTCCGACAGGAGCAGGCTCCAAGAAGCAGTTTCAGCGGGTTCTATAGCCCTGGGCCAGAGCAGCTCCGGGAGCCGGAACTCAGACACTCCGGGCTCGGTGCGTGTTCTGATAGGAGCAGGCTCCAAGAAGCAGTTTCCGCGGGTTATTTAGCACTAAGTCTGAGCAATTTGTCTGCGAGATGCAGACAATTGTCAGCCTGAAATTACCTGTTCTATAGCTGAAAGAGCTGCAATCAGTCGAAAACAAGGATGGTGACGTCAGCTCTCCAAGATGGTGGCCGCTGGCTTCCTCCGTGGTCTGACCGGTGTGGAGAACCAAACTGGACCGTTTCCTTTCCCCGTCTCCAACCCAGAATTCAGCTCCGAGCTCAGCAAATGCCTAGCTGGCAGGACCCACAGAATCAGCATCGCTGTATCTCTGCGCCACCAGCCTGTCGTTTCCCAGCGCGCACCGCAGACTCCAGCCATGGGGTGATCTGCCGAACAAGCAGCGCTCCATACAGACGGACAGATCGCTCGCATTTGAGCCCCTGAAGCTGATCCTCGTGCGATGAAAATCCTTCCACTAGGTTTTGGAGCACCCCAATTTTGCTGGAAATTCCTAACAAGATAGCTTTTAGCCGTTCTAACTCGTCATTTTCCCTCACAGTGACGCAGTACACGGAGTTACTGCACTCCCTTTGCGGCCATCTTGCCTCTCAAGAAATCATATATTGATATAGAATCATTCATAACAACTAGTTATACGTCTAATTGTAATCCTAGGCTTATGGTTTATCATGAAGAGTGTGTGAGTTTTGCTTCAAAAGTGATTATGGAAATCAAAAATAATGTGTTTTGAAAGAAGTCTCATGAAAAGACCAGTTTGAAACATGGCAGAACACGTGTTTTCTGAAGCAGAAAGTGATTGAAAGTGAAATATATGCCTATAAATTTGTGAACTTGTGGATGAAATATATATCCTATAATGTGCATAAACTGAAGAAATAGTAATGTACCAGTGTTGAAATAAAAATGAACTTCAAAATACTTATCATGTCCCATAGGAATCTACTTGCATTGATGTGAAACTGGATCAGTTACTGTAGAAATATTAGGATTCATATGCACCATTCACTGAAGTTAGTTTTCAATACTAGGAAAAAAATACGTATATCAGGTGAATGAATATTTCTGAGAATAATCTTGTGAAAAGTTTTTTATAAATCCACATACATATTCATGAATGAATTTAGGGAGTGTATAATAAGACACATATATTAAATATTTTGAAATATCTGGAGAGAATATATATATATATATATATATATATATATATATATATATATAACCACACACAGATTTTAAAAATTAGCAATATATATGCCAATCTAATTACACCGTGAAATACATATCATCCACAGATCCAAAAATATTCATTTTACTGGATATGGATTTATGTATAACTTTTTTCAACTAGGAAGCTCACCCATAGTTTGAATTTTCAGTTCAAACAGCGTTTAGGAGGAGTGATCTCTTCTCACACTTTGTATCTGCCAAGTTATGTAACTCACAAGAATGTACGTGTGATACCAGGTAGGATTCTAAATGTGCATATAAAAATACATGTGCTGAATAGAATACAGAGAAAGGGAGACAGGAATTCACATATTTGTTAACTTTAAAAGCACATGGAAAACTATTTCAACAAAAAATTTACTAGATTTATAACTCCTACCCTATATAATGCAAAAGGCAAGTCCAAGTATACAACGTGCCTCCTCTGAACTGCTTGTATTTCTATTCTGTTTCGGTTATTTTTCCTCCATCATATTAGAATTAGTATTCAGAATCTAGTAGGGTATGTGTTAGTGTCAGGGATTCAGTATATCAAATGTAAAATAGAAAAATGAAACCAATGTGTATGCAAATATGTGCTAAACAAAATCTTCCCACTGTCATCCAGAACAATTCCTTGACATTTCCTTCCCCCAAAGTAAGACACAATTAGAGGAGTAGGGTAATAAAATCTGTGAATAATATGCTCAGGAGTTTACACCCTTGGAAGTGGTAGAGGAGTTTTCCTAGTATGGGACAGGATAAACACTCCATATATATGGAGCTCTGCTGGCCTAAATACTTCTTGAGAAACTGCCTCTGAGTTTGGGCACTTGAAATATATGTTTTTGTCAGGAGCTTTAGCTTCTTTCTAGTGAGACCATCAAAGCTGTGTCTGCATCTATGTGACCTGGAGGACACGATTTCTTATTTTCCAATGAACATGAGGCAGCAGTGCTGAATTCTCTCTTTGTAAGTAAACTGTGGCCACTGGGGGCTAAGGGTATTCCCATGTGGACTGGGAAGCCATTTGGTCATCCTCCACTTTTCGTGGTGTTTCTTGCTGCTGCACTGGGACTTTGGCATTTGCTTCATGAAATAAAAGAAGTTCAACTGGGACACAGTTCTGGAGGCAATTCTGTCATGTGTGGTTGGTCAGGGTCTGCAGGAGAATGCACCAACCAGGCTTCTATCCCACATAGCTTGGCCACATGTCCATAGCAACCTGATTCTGAACATTGCCCGGAAACATCTCCATATAACAAGAAGCCTTTACATGGAAGGGTCTGCTGGCTGCACCATGTCAGTCACAAGCCATTTGGAAGCCAATGGGAGATCCACATGGCCCCACCACAAATTTTTTATCACACATCTGCCTACCACTGCTCTAGGCCCACTACTCAACAGGTTCCAACATACTGGCATCTCTGTTCTACACCATTTTCATGAAACCCACTCAATCAAGGCACTGTCTTGCATATTTACGATCAGCAACAGGACATCCAAAGTTTCTCCAGTGCCACCTGGTCATGAGAATTTCAAAAATTTCATGGTATTTATCTAGGCATTTTTCAAGGATGATGTTGCAGGCACTGTGGGTTTCAATTCATTCAGGAACCATTAAATGGTGAGGAAGCTCATTTCAATGAATGCTCTGTAGAACTCTCACAGGCAAGGCTTCCCAAAGAGTGGCCAAAATGTCACATGAAGCCAGGCCCATTGAGGTCTACAATGTGACGTCCATGGGTGTTGTGACTCTCAACTATGGCTGCCAAGTCTTTCAGAATTAAATCATGTGATATCCTGGCTGAGATACCCAGGGCTCTGTGGAAAGCCAACCTGGGCCTAGATCTCAGTTTCCAAGGGTGATTCTCATGGGTGGACTCCTAAAATCCCAACAAAATTCATGGCAATACTTCTCTGAATTCAGTCTCTAAGGGGAATCACACCAGAGTTCAAGCCCAGGTGGTCCAGGTCATGTCTTCATACTGGACACAAATGACGAAATTTAAAACCAAAACCCTCCCATATGGCCCTCATCTTCTTCCATATAGACACTAATCACAACCTCTGGCGGAAGGTTTCCATGAGTGGCGGAGTCCAAGAGAATGTCCAAAATAACTCCCTTGCCCCTCATTGGCGTAAATTCAGGGTGGTCTGGACACCCTTCATGTGAAACAGGAGTGATCAAATATGCTAGACGTTAATACTTCTATGCTTCTCCAATTAGTGGAAAACTGAGTGTCAGGTATATATTTTTATGTGATTTGCAGTCATGAGAAATCACAAGCACCTCTGCAGGTCTTTGAAGAACCCATTTGACCCAAAGGATCCCTATTCTCACTTGATGGAGTTCAAGAACTTTAAAGAGGAAGGCGACAGACTTCATCCACAAGGACTGCTTTTTGGCCATTTTGGTATTGGATGCACACATGGGATCTCTCTTTACATCCACCAGGTGCTGAGAATCTAAGCCACAACCTCACACAGGGCCAAGAGGCTGATTCAGACATATCCCTTTCCAAAGCAATTAAGCAAAGAGCCACAGGTGATGCCCATTCATTTCCATTTGAAAACTATTTTCTTTAGGCTTCACAAAGGGGTGGCCTGAGGCAAAGACCTTCCTGACATTCAGGGGAACAGAACAATAGGTTAGCAAATGGCCCAAAGCAGTGTTTCTCCACTGAGACTTTCCTGGTCACACTGATATCTGAATTTTCTGAGATGCTCACCATTCTCTTCAGCTATCCAGTACATAGCCATGTCACAGAGCTTGGAGGTGGTACTTATCTTGGTCACAAAATCATGAGCCTATTCTGGAGAGTGGCCAGAATTCAGGAAGAAAACAGGAACTTAGGAAGATAGCAGGTGTTACCCATCCATAAGGCAAGCCGCATTCCTTTCATACATTGGGCAGAAAGAATTCTGGTAAGCTTTCTACTAGCCTGGACACATCCTTTGATGCATTCTCTTTTCTAATGTCTACAACCATGGACACAGTGGGATACACAGACTTAAAAACACTCGCCTTGTCAAATCACTTGTTAGAAATCGTCCACTCCAAACCAAACAAACTGCCTTTCCTACCTATTCTCAGAACATGAGACAAAATCACAAACACACACTCACACCCACAAATTCACCTCCTTTCCCAAAGTAGGTCTCTGACTATCGGGTGTGACCTCTGACTGGTGGGCCGTACTATGTTCCCATCAAATGGCCTGTTCTGTCTCAGTTCTGGTTTCCTTGGCCAACTCTGTGAAGTTGTCAGGAGACAGCGGTGAGCCACTTCCTGCTTATTCAGGAAAGGCCACTCTTCAGAGCTTTCCTGGCATTTGGCCATCCTCACATCAGTAGATACCAAGAAAGACTGACTCTGTCCTTGGTAAATCAAAAGAAGGGAGACCACTGGGACTGGGCCTGGGACTAGATTTGTGTGCCTGGATGCCTGGATCCCAAGTTCAGAGAGTTCCATCACCAAGAATCTGAGGTGAGGTCACTTCCTTCAGGAACTGAATGAGGTCAATGCCTTGGCAAGCACATTGTCCTAACATTTGCTTCCAAAGGTCCCATGAAATGGAGGCTGTCCCTAATTCCTTTGACACTTTCACAAGTTAGAATGGTATATCAAACATTGGTAACCAGGAACAGCTCTCCACAGAGGCCTCGTTTTGTCCTTCTTCTCTACATAAAGAAGAGAGAGGCTGATTCAGACACATCCCTTCATGCTGACCAGGTTGTTTGCAATGAAAGATGACTTTTGCTCTCTCAGTTCCTTCATAGGTGCCTACAACTTCTCTAGGGATCATTTGCGCATAGACCTTTGAGTTTCTCAGCAGTTGGAAGATCCCCTACATTCCTGTATTTTAAGACCAACTCTGTCCTTGCTCTTCTCTAAAGTTAGATTGAGGGAACAGTGTATGGTTAGGGTTAATAACAGGTTTGATTTGGAATAGAAATCATTCTGCTGGATGAATAATGGTATTGGGAATCTGCGATATTTTCAATAATATATAGGTAAAATATAGGAATCTGAAAACAGAAATCTAGGTAAGATTTGAAGCCCAGAAGGGCATTGGGCCCTTGATTGCGGTATTAAGCATAGGACCTTGTAACTTGGATGATTGATTTTCAAAGAGAACTTCCAGTCAAAATGGATAGTCAGGAGTATTAGGAAGATAGTCGGTATGTTTATAAAGGAGAGTGAGTATAGGATTTGGACCAAAAGTTCTTTAGCTATAGGGTTTCGGGTATTGAGTGAATGTAAATGTCAGCACATGTGAAGAATTAATCACAATGATGAACTGGGGAAAATATGTAGGAATGCAGATATCAATAGAGACTTTAGGAAATCTGGCAAAGTATAGTCGGTAGTGAAATGTTAATAAAATAGATTCTTGTCACTTCCTGTTTTTCTGTATGCTTAATAAAACACTGTTGAAATCTTGAGAAGTGTTTTCTAAACTTTTTCCAAGAATGTGCTGTCCCCAACTGCCAAACTTCAGAATGTACTCCCTCACCCAGTTGCACGCAAACTGCTCACCCGCCCAGGCCCATCAATAAACTTTCCTCCCTGACCTCTTCAAGGAAAGTATATAAGCACTGCTTAAGCTGTTCTCAGGGTTCTCTGCTCTATTCAAATGAGCTCTGAGCCCCAGCATGCTGGACCCCCAATAAACCCTTTGTTTTTGCATGAGAGAGTCTCTTAGTGGTCTCTTCCCCCAATGCTCTTCCGATCTTTATATATGGAGGTTCCACCGAAATCCAGCAGCGGTGAACGAGAGACCCCAATGGGCTACTCTCAGGGTAAGTAAGGCGCCTCTTTCTGGTTTCAGGTTTCAGGTTAGGGCTTGGCAAAATGCCTGTCGATGAAGTGTGTGAGCTCTCTTTGATGGTGGCTGGCAGACGTGTCACAGAGCCACAAGCCAAGTCCTTGGGGGACGCCACAGAGGACTCGGGAATCGAGGAATAATAGTCCCCTCGACTCAGTGATACTTTGTTTCAGATTCGGTATTGCCAGCCCATCGGGTTTTGCCGCCTGCTCAGTCTTGGTCTCAGTGTTGGACGTCCATTGCCTGTCTTTATTGTTTTCTCTTGTCTGTGTCCTGTGTCGTTGCTTTTACTGTTTGTGTATCTTTCATTATGGGACAGATCACTTCAATGCCTCTGTCCCTGACCCTTGATCTATGGACCAAAGTCCGCTTAAGGGCTCAGAATGTTTCTTTTTCAGTAAAACGCTGGACCTGGCAGACTCTGTGTGCCTCAGAATGGCCCACCTTTGGATTCGGATGGCCCCTAGAAGGATCTTTCTACTTCCCACTAATTTAAAAAGACAGAGATATTGTCTTACAGCCAGGGCCACATAGCCATACTGATAAACAGGAATATACCTTAACTTGGCAGGACCTCTGCAAATCTCCTCTTCCGTGGGTGAAGCCTTTCCTTGCTGTGTCCCCGTTCCTACTCCTTCCACCACGATCTCTCAACCCCTCTGCTCCTCCACCTCCTCCACCCTCTGTTCTCCCTGAGTCACAAGATTTGACTCTACTGGACTCTCCTCCCCTTCCTTATCTTCTACCCTTGTCCCACAACCCCCAACACCCTCTAAGTGATTCTCCTGCTGC